>NW_017385987.1:3136924-3141349 GCF_000237925.1 Schistosoma mansoni | reverse complement strand
TCTCTGCTTATATCGAGGCAATACGCACAGTATGCACATATGCCAAATAGAGACTGACCAGATGCAGTCCTAACAAAATCGATGGGAAGATCCAAACAAGTAATACGAAGTGAATTTAAACTTCACCCCATCGCACAAGCAAGTGGCTATCAGGACTCAGTGGCCGAGTGGATAACGCGATGGCGTTTGAAGCGAGGGTACTGGGTTCGAGTCCCAGAGTGAACATCAACTCTGAGATGCAGGTACATCCAGCTGACGAGTCCCAAATAGGACGAAACGCGCGTCCTGGATTCCACTGCTAGCCACTATCCATCTCTGCTAACCATGCTTGTGAATTAAGGTATATCGAGGCAATACGCACAGTATGCACATATGCCAAATAGAGACTGACCAGATGCAGTCCTAACAAAATCGATGGGAAGATCCAAACAAGTAATACGAAGTGCATTTTGGTACATGTTCACCCATCCTAATTTTCAGATCACGATTGCTCCTCCCTATGTATGTGTGACCACACACACATTTAAATTGGTAAACGCAGTGGGATGTGACACAATCGTTTTTATGTCTAGGTTTTGAATGAAGCATGGGCCTCGTTCTTTCCTTGATTATGACTTTCACATAGTTCTGATAATCTTCGTCTTCTCATTACATTATCGAAATTTATCAAAGGGACTAATTGCTTTGAATATAATATAACCAAGTAGTTGTCAAGCTTTGGCAAAGCAAGCGCAGCATTCTTACAATTGTAAAAACATATGGAACTCAAAACAACTCTCAACCAATTTCAAAGTGAGAATCTTCACTACGAACGTCAAGACAGTCCTACTGTAAGGAGCTGAAATGTGGAGAACTACTACATCCATAGTCAAGAAGGTACAAGTATTTATAAACAGTTGTTTACGCAAAATACTCATCATTCACTGGCCGGATACTATCAGCAACAGCGTTTTATGGGAGAGGACAAACCAGCTTCCAGCTGAAGAGGAAATCAGTAAAAGACGTTGAAAATGGATCGGACATACATTAAGGAAATCACCAAACTGCATTACGAGGCAAGTGATAAATTGGAATCCGGAAGGGAAGCGGAAAAGAGGAAGGCCAAAGAACACATTACGCCAGGAAATAGAAGCAGATATGAAAAGGATAAATGTTAACTAGAAAGGATTGCTTGGGACAGGGTTGGATGGAGAATGCTAGTGGGCGGCCTATGCTCCTCGACGAGGGGTAACAGGCGTAAGTAAGTAAGTAAGTTGTCAAGCTTTATTTTATAATAACAACTTTATCGATAATGACTTCATCATTACTAAAACTTGTAATTTAATTATATTTTATATCGAAACGATAACCATCTATTTAATAATTAATTACTAGTATCGTATCATAAATGTGAAAATTGGTTAGTTAAATTATAGTCAGTGTTTTTTCTATTGTCAATATTTACATCTTTACAAATCCAAAGTATTTAGTTTTCTATCACTGGTCAAGTTGACCTAGTGTAAAAAGCAAACAGTTTATCATATAAGGAAGCACACACATTTTTCTATCTATCATATATAATTAAAAGCTTCATTTTATAGTTGAAAATTGGTAATCATGTATAAATATGCATAAAAAGCCTGTAGAATAGAGTAATATCGAGGAAATCCACATTAGATGAACGTATGGTAGCAGAGATTGGTCAAACTTCAATCAAGAATATCAACAACGCAATAACTGAAACACTTTTTGATAATAAAATAAAAATCTAACTGATCGAAATATTTATTGGTTAACTTAATGGGCTCATTAGATAATGGGTTGGGGTTTGAAAGTTGAATTTATGGGGTTATAATTTCAATGTGCATATCAACATGGAAACTCAGATATATCGAGCGGACGAGCCCTAAGCAAGATAAAACACTTATTCTTGATTCCAATACCAGTCACAATCCATTTATTGTAATTAATTTATAGTATACATAACCTTGCAAATTTTCGTATGGACTGACGGTAATTCTCTTTTTAGTTCATTTTAGGCTTTCTATTGCCATTCCGCCGTATATGTTTCACATTGTTTTTGGTCTACTTTCGTTTACTCTACTGAAGACAAAGTAATCGTTGGGTTATGTTACATGATATTGTAATTGTAAATATTTCTGTTTATACATTTAAATAAAAAAGTTCCCGATGACCACATAAAATGTTTCCGATGAAATGTTGGTTTTTGTGAAACCGTACATATGCATTACTGATGACTAAGAAAAATTATCAAACATAAAATTAAACTTGATTTGAAATCGGATGAAATACAGTTTGAAATGGCCTGAATTATGCCGTTGTTGATATTTTGACTGTACTTTTATCAGTCTTCGTTTGCACGTATGCATTCTGTAAGGATTGCCTCGGTATGGGCATTACGAAACAATTTAATATAGAATAAATGGGATATACAGTAATGACTAATATCAAGGCGAATCTCAGAGGATCCACGTATGTGAACGAGGACTGATCGAATTTCAGTCATAATATCAAATATTAAATATATATTAGTCCATATTTTGAAATAAACATAAGAAATCTGTACTATAATTAAGAATACGGTTTTAAATGAAATTTTAGACTCTCAGTTTAAGGTGAAAAAAAAATCATAGAATGGTTTATCATCATACCGAAATAAAAATCTTTATTAAGTTATTTTATTTAACAACAACTTCGTATAAAACTGAACATATTGCACTGATTAGTCAACAGATAGTAAGCAGTATCAAAATGGTTTCTGTGATCAGTCAGTTCATTAATTCAACAGTATCAAGAATGAACCAGATCAGTAAATATTTGTTAAGTATCTGTTAAATTACCTTATAATATTAAATTTAATATGAATTGGACAAACAAAGAAACACAGTTTTAATAGACTCATACCATAAATATATACTACCAAAAGAAGTTTAATGTCGATTGACTAGACTGCCAACATCCAATTGGTGATCACTCAATATTTATCTCTAGGATCGACTAAGAAGTAAGAAACGGAAACTTGTTAAAATACTTCGTGTACCAAAAATTTAATATTGAATAGAGCTAATCATCAATCAATAATCGAAGTGTCGAAAGATTTGAAAATGGAGATAAAAATTTAATCAATATCTTTTATTCATTGGACTAATTTTCAAACCAAATGAAGATATTCATCGAAAAAGCTTTTCGGATTATATAAAGTTCTATTTTTTAATTTTCAGAACGAGAAATTTCACGTCATTTTGTTATTATTATCAAAGTACACTGACAGTGTGCCAAATAAACATATGACGTCTCATCCTAAACATCAACTTTGAAAATAGTAATATCAAAATACCTTGACACGTTTTAACTAAACCACGCTTAGGCATTCAATGATCGACAAAATTTAAACACTAATATTGTGATAGTTGTTGAAAATAATCTTTCATTTCAAGCACTTTTGTTGTGCAATATATATATATATACTTGGTTTGTGTGTAACTAATTAATTTCAGTGTAAGGGGACAGTTTAAAGATTAAAATCTCAATTCCGTTCTTACTGAAATACGTGGTTTACTGAAAGTGTAACCAATACATGTTGCATACAGATGTTAACTATATTTAGATCTGTTTAACTACTGGTATTCAATATGTTTAAAATGACATGATCTACCAGTGTACTAAGAAACATTTCGATGTGAAAAAACGTTAGATTATTGTTATAAACAAAGATAAATGGTGGCTAGCAGAATAATCTAAGATGTACGTTTCGTTCCATTTGGGACTCGTCATCCGGATGTATCTGCACGACGAAATTGACGTTCACTCCAGGACCCAAACCCAGAACCTTTCACTTCAAACACCATCACGTCGTCTGTTTAGCAACTTAGTGCTCATAACCACTAGCTTGTGCAATTACTGTTATTGAGTTTGTATTACATAACTAATCATAACTCAAAAGAAATCGAAGTTCACAAATGTTACTCTCTTAGATATATGAATGATAAGCCGTAGGTTTAACTAACTATCATGGAACATTTAGAAACAACATAAATTCACGTCATTAATTTTTTTAAAACCAAGAACTACAAACGTTTATCATACTGATCTGAATAGCTTATCATCATGGTTATAACTTTATCATAATAAAATAGAAATCATTAAATACTAATCAAATAAATTACGCTTGTAGCTTTGATAACAGTACACTAGGTGATATGTGTTGTATTCACACCTTATCTTATCACTACTTGATTTAAATGTTAAATACATTGTTTCTTAGTTGAAGGCGTGAGTCAATTGAAGCTAGACCACCATGGAAAACCTGGAAGCACTGAACGGCCGTTTCGTCCTATTGTGGGACTCCTCAGCAGTGCGCATCCGGCTCAGTGTTCTATCGGTTAAGTGCTCTGGCACGAAACTGGTAGGTCTTGGGTTCGAATC
>NW_017385987.1:3065917-3136724 GCF_000237925.1 Schistosoma mansoni | reverse complement strand
CATGGTGGTCTAGCTTCAATTGACTCACGCTTTCAACTAGATAATGATTCAGGTAAAGCACTACTAATTATTAGCAATGAATTAATTGAATCATATCGAATGAGGAGTTCAAATGGGTCAATAAAACCAAATGATACGATGACACTAGTAAATATGGTAAAGGCATATCATACTGATGACCTTGAGCGACTTATCAGCCGATTAGAAAGTAGTGTTTAGTTATAAAAAAAACAAATAACAATAAAAGTGTAGTAAAATAACAGCTTTGATACGAATGATTAACACTCATATGTTGAATTATTATTTTATAGTAAAGGAAAATGGTTAAATTTACATACGAGTTGGGTTAGTGTTGTGAGTCCAGGTTATATATAATCTCATAGGATTTTTGCCACCTACTGACATCAACTATAATACCGAAACGCTAGGGTTAGGTATCGGGAGTTAAGCTACAGTTATGAGTTCGATTTAAAAATTAGGCTCAGGGTTTCTCTCGCGAACTGACTTCAGTTGTAAAGCACTTATGATTTAATTACCACCCCTTTGTTCGTAAACTGAAAAAGGTAATTGTTGTGATTTGGCTTTCCTTCGCAAGGGAAGAGATATAAACCGCTGATAGGCTTAGTTTCCTAAAAAAAGCAGATATATATATATATATGTATATATATATAAGCACTCGATCCGGGTTAAATCAACAAAATTTCTTTATCCGTCTTCTCTCTTAAGCAACCAGGTTAGTGTATAAAAAGAGTGTATTAGTATCAAATGTCAGACACAGCGTCCAGTGCTTCCAGGTTTTTCTTGGTGTTCTAACTTCAATGGACTCATGCTTTCAACTAAGAAAATACTAAATCTCCACAAAAATCCCCTTCTGAAATACATTGTTTGTCTATGTTTATCTAATTTTTCATAGTATTATTTCGTTGTTAAAAAAATTTTCTTTCGATTAACCATACAAATTATACTGAATTAATAATCAATATAAAACTATTTTGCAAATTTAACAAACAATAAATATAACCACTTTTCTCAAGTACATTAGTATTGAATACCTTTATTTATAAACTATAAGTAATGTACACAATTTTTTATAATTCAATTCACTATTATTTATTATTGATTTCTATCAGTATTGATTTTGTTTTTCAATTAAGAAATATGTACAGGTAAATAAGAACTAAATAATGAGTTTGTTACTATATCACTTAAATTCAACAAAATTTGTCAAGAATATTTTAATGATGAACAGAGTTTTTTTTTAATTTGTACAAAATAATCAATAAATATATTTGATAATTATCATCAGAGTTATGAGAACATAAATAGGGATGTTAGGTTGATGTTTATCATTATTATTATTTTGAAAATTTTCAATGAACTCAAACTTCAATCAATAGAAATCATAAAAAGATGGCGTAGGTGCATCCACTCTTTGTGTTCTACCAAATTCTAATCTTCTGAATTCTTCATGTCTCTTTTTTCTCTTTTCAAATTTATTTCACTGAATTATACTCCTTCAATAACATCTTCAAATCCTAATCTTTCCGATTACTGCTTATACTCTTACTACCTCTACCACTATGGGATTTGAATCGACAACTGCATCTCTGTGCTAATGTGGTATGGCGACTCGAACTGATGTACGAAGTTCTACGTTGTGACTGATTGAATGACATAAAAAGATACAGTTATGGGAAAATTTTAATGATTTTTCTTTGAAAAAAAATAATGTTTTAATTATTAAAATAATATATAACAGATTAATATAGTAATTTTAATAGTTAAGATCACCAGTCAATTGAAGCTGAACCACCATGGAAAACCTGGAAGCACTGGATGGCCAATTCGTCCTATTTTTGAGACTCCTCCCCAGTGCTTCGGTTGAGTCATGATATCAACTACTAAAATTATTATAATATACATTAAAACCCTTTCTGATAGATCATTATGGGTTTTAAAAATGATAATTATTTATTAAGAAAAAAACGGATAGTAGTGATGAATAAAAGGTATGGAAGACTTGTGTGTAATAAAACGATAAGTGCATTACTCCTATCACTTCTACACTAATTCACCTACGTTTTCAGATCAAGAAATGGGATGATTTCACTAGCCAAATGAACTCGAAACGAAACTTAATAAAATTATACTGTACTGACATTTTAAATTGGCCGCTGCGAATGAATGTACTTACACGCAATCAGGCTTGTATAACGCTGATTTAATCACAGTTAAATTTAAAACTTATATGTTATAGATAACATATCAGTCGCAGTCTTAGAGTAATACTGATAGTAAAATATGGATATAAAAGGTTTTGAGGTGGTTAGTACTGAAAGAACGTAAAAAGTAAATTATTTATTAAGTTGTTAACCGTTAGACAGTAGTGGTTAAAAGCGAAGTTCAAAATTTTTAATTTGATCAATCTATAATGAAGTTTAATCCTCATATTTTATATATTTGAAATTATTTGATGTTTCATTGTGAATACATTGTTGAATATGTTCACACCTAATAATACTGGGTTATGGATGGTGTGTCTACTAATACAGAGTCAGACAAAATCAGTTGCTATTTGCAGAACAATATTTTCCATGTTTGGAAATGAAAAAGTTTGATTGTACACATTTAAACTGCAGTTCTATGGTGCTCGTAAAACCCATGAAAATTATTGAAGTGAAAAGTTCTAAGCTGAATGCTTTCAGCAATGACCGAAGAATTTATATTTACATATCAAGGATTCTATGTGACCGCCATAGCTCTGAATAATAAATCTGGATAATGGAATTTATAACTCGTAGGATAATTTATAATGAATAGGAAAAAGTTGTGCATGTTTAGAAATTCCAAGTTGATTTTAACAGTTAAACGTTCCAGTTACTTTGGATTTTATATTCTTGTAGGTTTAGGAAATGTTGTATTGTGTAAAAATGCATTTAGTTATAGAAATCCAGTGATCTCTAAATGTATTTCCTAAAGGCCATGCTTACTCTCTGTGTATCTGGTTTCATGGCTCAACGGTTAGCTATTGTCTAAAACACAATCAACAGATTAAAAAATTACCCTTTTTAATTTTCCCTGATATATAGGCTAAAATCAAAGGTTATCGATTGCTTTCTGATTTATATATTGACCACATATTTATCACCCGATGTCATATTACCTTTGTTGAACATATTTTATGTAACTGATTTCCCGAAAATAAAAATTCAGTCAATTACCTATTGAATCAGTTATCTGACAACTATTCACTTAAGACTGCAGATCGCTTTTTGAGTGGGTTATAAGTTCGGTTACTATACTCATCCCATTATTTTATCATATTGATGAACGCATCATAATCAAACGTAATTGTAAGATGGATATGTCATTTATGAAACAAATTACTAAACAAATCTTCACCGGAAAATCACAAATTAATTTTGTCGTTATAGGATCATACAGTCCTCTCACAAAACATAGGAATCACATAAACCTTCTAGTCATTAAATGGTACATCTCCTCTACATGTATATTCAAGATAATTTATCTTGTTGCATGAAAGACGCTACAAGTAAGTGGAATTAGCTTGAATAAGTGAAGCTTATTATTTGACTTTGAAAATATTTAAATAAGTAAATCCGGTACTCTAAATATTTTATTCGCCACTTTAATTTATGTTTTCTTCAATGTAAACTAAATAAATTGCCTCATTTACATTCAAAAGATTTGACTAGCTCATGAGAAGTTCTAGCATGAAATAAATTGCTGCTATAGACATTTTCAATAAGAAATATTTATACTAATATTATGTCAAAAATTTAACTGCACAAGATATATAATACCAAATAGTGAGAACAGTCTGACATTTGTCACAGTAATCTGACTTGTGTATTTAGATGGATGTATCATACGACCGTATTTTCTTAAATAAGACAACCTAACGTTAAATAGGGTGCTGACACTTCTTGGTTTCAAAGTATACTACATTGATGATCGACAAGTTGGTTCCTTCCGCTTATAAAAATCAAGAAGTGTCAGAAGCCTGTTTAACGTTAGATTGTCTTACATATATACTTAACAATAACGGAACTATATCTGACAATACTAAAAATATAAAGTACTACGTGTTTGTCTAGTTACAATATAATATTTTTGCAATCATTAAACTCATTTGAAATGAAACTTGGTTCTAGATCATTTATCCACTTGAAACTAGAAGTTAGGTATAGCACAAAACAAACTGTCATATTAAAATAAATTTAAGAGAAATAGTCAATTATATGGAGTAGATAACTGATTTGCGATAAAATAATTCTGGCACAAATTAAATTATGTCAATGATATTTTGAAACCACTTTTGTTGAAGTAACGTGTTTAACACCATTCGCATTTCATGAATTTGCTGTTTAAGTTATTTCATAATTAAAAGGATTATCTAAAAGATTTCAAAATCATAATGTTGACTGAATTCATCGTTGATGTTCTATGAAGAAAGAAAATTCAACATAATTGAGCGTAGTTGTGGCATAAAACTTTTCTCCTGTAGTCGACAAGAAGCTGTGAATTTATATTTTCATCTGGTGTAACATTACATGTTATCGAATATTGTTATACTTCTGATGAAGTATTAAATATATGTAAACTTCTACGTGTGTTGATTTGAGTCATGTAAGGAAAATCGAAGATTTTTTAAGTTTAAAACCAAGTTGAAATCAAAATATTCTTCGAAAATACGCGCTGTGTATTTTAGGTGACACTAGTTTATAAGAGTAGTGATTAAATTTCACACATTAACTGTCTATTGTGAACGTCACTACTAGTTTCCTAAAGATGAATCTAGTTTACGTTCACTTTGTGTCTGACAAAGCGTCTGGAAAGAAACAAGTTCAAAATGTCTGAGAAAATTAAAAATTAGATAGAAATCGATTATTACACTGAAAACAACTATACATAATTCAATGCAAACTAACTTTTAATTCACTTCGACGTTTCTCTGAATCAGTTGCATTTGGTACGTCACTTTTTTGTTGTGTTAAACTGGTACTATCCACTTTGTCGGAAGGTTTTGAAGACCTTCGACGATTACTATGCTTTCCAGTGTTACTTGACCCATTGAGTATAGCTTCACTTTTTTCTCTAACATTCCTATGACCTTTACGTCTTGAACGTGGTAGAGATTTTTCATTAAGAAATAAATTCCCAGGCATATAAAATTCTTTATTCTCTGAACTTCGTATCTTGTAATGTGGTTGAGAATTTCTTGGAATAGTCCAGTAATCAAACGGACCATTGTTACCACCCCCCATTCCTTCACGGCTACCATTGATATTACTATGGAATTCGTTTGTATGTGAATGTTCACGTCTACTTGGATAATAACCATGATTATACGTTTGTATATTTCTAGGTAATGGAGGACGTTGTGAGACAGCTAGTACATATTCTTTTGATTTATTCGGCTTTACCACTTTCCAATTTGTATTGTTCAATGATCCATGACTTTTACTAGGTCTTTTATTTAATGTATCATTGAGTTGATTACCTTTTCCTAATGTTACATTAATTTGTGATCTAGAATAAGGTTCATAATATATTGATTCATCCGTTATATCAAGTTCATTAATTGATTGATCCTCACAATTAATATCATCATCCATATCATCAATTACTTCATCATTATCATCATAATTATTTAAATGTTTTTGATATCTTGTTGTATTATTAGAATTATTGTTATGTGAATTATCTGTATGATATATATGTATTATACCATTTGGTGTTGTTGTAGTTTTTTTTGTTATTACTCTTGTTGTACTCATTGTTTGTTCAGATTCTATACTATGTGAATCTAATTCATGTACTGTACTTAAATCATGATGTAATTCTGTATAATCATTGTCTATATCATCGTCATCATTATCATCTTCATAATTGTCATTCTCATTAATATGATTATTAATATTATGATTACCATTTTGACAAATATTATGACCTATAAGATTCATCTCATTATCATAATCATCTTCATTGGGTCGTTCAGTTTTAAAAGAATTTTTTCCAATTAAAAATGATGTTTCATTTAATAACATAGTTGATTCATTATCATTCATATTCATTAATTAACTAGTAAACAAAAGTAGCGTGATTCTTTTTTTTATTTTTCTTTTATAAACAATAATGGTAATAGAATTTCAATACATTAACCCTCTTGCTTGATATAATTATAAGTATAATGATGACAATAACACTAATAATTAAAGAATTTCAAATGATAGAATGTGTCATCATTATCTCTTTTCAGTAGTAAATAAAATAGATTTTTAAAAAATAATAATAATCTATTATTCTATAGTAAACAAATCACCTTTCAATAAAAAGATTTTTTTTGGTTGAACTTTTGCGTAGGCTTATTAAAAATATTTTAAAGTAAAATAATCATTCATTATTATTAGCACATTAAATTAACCAATCAAAATTGTTAGACCTTGTCAGGTAAATAAACTCGTATTTGATTGGTTAATTTTCAGTTATATTTTACACATATTTATGAATCAAGAATATTTTAGTATAGTTCTATAATATTGTTGTTTTTTTTTTGGTTAACTGTGTTGATGTTTTTTTTATGCATATGTATTATGACAATTACATTCATAAACATATAATATATGCAAGCATTTATATGTACTAAAATAATAGTGATTAGACATACTTTTAAAATGAATTGAATTAAACTATGGAGAAGAGTATAATATCTTAGTTTATAAATGGTAATTTTTAAAAAGGCTTTTAGTTACTGATAGGTGAAATGTATCGGAAACTTGTCGATAAGAACATCTATGCAACTTTATATGTACCAATAATAATTCTGTCGATACAACCCTTACAAGTAGTATAGTGTTATTATAAATATATAGTTGTGATTCTATATACGTATTAATAACTTTGTTGCTATAAATCTACTATGAAAGAGTTTTGAGCCATAAACTGGATTTATAAGAACAGTAACCGATGATTTGATGAACAATGATATATGATCATCTTTCTAAAAACATTGATACTGTTTTGTGAGCAAAGATAGACGACTCTGAGATGCAGGTACATCCAGCTGACGAGTCCCAAATAGGAAGAAACGCGCGTCCTGGATTCCACTGCTAGCCATTATCCATCTCTGCTTATAATGCTTGTGAAATAAGGCTATATCGAGGCAATATGCACATATGCCAATAAGAGACTGACCAGTTGCAGTCCTAAACATCAATGGGAAGATTCAAGCATCTGTATGCATAAACTATGTGGATAAATTGATTCATAAAAGGAAATAATAAATATAATGAATTTTGAAAGTTAGCCATATTGAACTTATATACTCCTTTCGTTAATTAGATCGCGTATTATGTACTTTTGTAACTCTTCCTCAGAAAGATATAAGTGCTGAATGTGTATTTTGTAAAGATTGTATAACGATGGACTACTATACTTTGGTCGATGAATTGTTTTAGAAACTTTCCCCTGAATTAAAAGTTCGAAATATCAGGATAGATGTCCATGTACTCTTTTCAGCATATTAGAGGATAATGACGTTTATTACGAATAAGACTGTTCAGATATCAAAAAGATGTGCTTGATTCAAGACGTATAAACAGTTTGTTATGTGGAATTTTTCACGCTTAGTCGTCAAGAGAAAGTAAGCAACTCACAAGCTTGCTATATCTCACCCAAAGATGTACCGAATTTACTGTACAACTTTGAGGTATTGCGTAACGTATCTGATTTTATCAGTATATCATACTTTTCCACATGTATCTTTGTTCTATTTAACTACAAATGTAAGCAAGATGAACTTTATATTTTAAACTTTTTGTGGTTTATAATCACATACTGCTTTTGGTAAAACATTAACCAAGATCGATCTACGACAAAATAGTCAGTCAAAAACAACACTCCTTTTACCCAGAAACAGAATAGTTTAATACCTATCATCAGTTTAAATTTAAAAAATTCTTGTTCTGTTAATGGGAAAATATTTCAATAAGTTTCTGAAAGGCCATCCAGTTAGCAAACACATACATTGTGACAACAGTGATATTCACAAAGGTGGACTGCTAAGCATCAAAGACATTATCTATTTTCAAATACTGAAGTAAGACTAAAAACATTAATTATGTTGAGTGATTCAAAATTAATTGTATTGGAAAAGCACTATGTTTAGTAGCCTAAATACTCGACTAGTCAAAATAATAAGTGCAGTGAGATAAACGTTACTTTTCACAGTGGATGCGACAAAATGTGACAAAATTCGTAACTACAGTACACTAAATGTATTAACAGAATTGTTCATACTTATCGTTTGTTGAATCTTGTACTACTGTGTTTATGAGAAGTGATAGGGAATTTAAAATTTTCCAATTATTTTATTCACATCATTTCACGAACGTTTGGGTTGTAAACATCACGTGAGAAAGTGAAACAAAACTGACAAAATGTATATACTTCATGACGTTTAAATTATTTCACAAGAATCCATGTATATAAGATTAAATTCACTCTGCCAACAAACGTTACGTCAAACATATCATTTAACAATACTCAGTTTACATTAATTTGAAGGCACTCGGTGAATTGGGGTTAATTCTACATATCTCATTCATCTTAGACAATCTTGCATAAGAATTCAGTAACCGAAGAGACATAAATAGTGTACCGATAGTATTTACACCTTTCAAAAATTGAATTTTATGTGCGTCAATGATGGGTTCTTTCTTTTTATCTAAAATGAGTATTCATCAGTATAGTTGTGATTAGTCTACATATGAAAGAAGATGAATAATGGCAACTTTAACAGGCGAACGGATAATTGTAAATCAGAATTCGGATAACAGTGAATTCAATTATCAGATAATTAAAGTTAGGATAAGTGTATTCATCAATGTCTGTATAATTTATGTAATATAAATCGTCTGTAAACCGATAATAATCTGCCAACAAATAAACACTGATTGAAAACTAAAATCCATCAGTTAATTTCCTCCTAAAAATTAATCACTTATCATATAATCAATGGGAAAAAGAATTATTATTTATAGGTGATAATCTTTAAGGTAAATCAATAAGTATATATCTTTGTTTTTCAAAGAATCTTATTGTGTGCATCCTGTACGAATTGCCTCGATATTACCTTTGGTCACATCCTAGAGTTGATGTTCACCCAGTGGCTAAGCGGATAACGCGATGGCCTTTGAAGCTGAACGGTACTGGGTTCAAATCACACAGTGAACATCAACTCTGAGATGCAGATACATCGAGATGACCAGTCCCAAATAGGACGATATGCGCGTCCTCCATTCCTTATGACTGTGAAGATAATAGCAAATAAACTCAGTGATGAAGGCCGATATTTCAAATCAAATCAATGTATGGTAGAATGTAATTTCAATCAAAATTGTTGTGTTTAAACATTATGATGATGATAATGACGTTGTAAAAATCAGAATTAACAATTAGTACTGAAAAATTACATAATTGATATCTTGAAGACGGCAGTTTATTTTGTTTTACCTTGAACTTCAAAGATAAAACTTCTAAAAGTTCTAAAACAGTTCAGAAATTTCATTGCATGTTAGTACTACACAAATATATTTTAAAATTATTCCAGTTTTGATTATGATACTTAAGTTAATTAAAGGTTAATTTTAATAAAATAATACTTTACTTTTGGTTAGCGTTTTTTTAGCGGGTTGGTTTTCTACGGGATGGGGTCGTTAACCCCATGCCCGACCCTCCTCCTTTACCCGGGCTTGGGACCGTCAGTAGCCCCCGGAGGAGCTCCAGGCGGAGTTAAAATTATAATCATAATAACAAATCAACTAAAATTTAAAACACTTTTATTGTTTACTTTATTCAATTTGTATATTCAGGCTCGTGAGCACCTCGCAGTGTGGTTAAGCAAAGGTGTAGTCAAAACGGTTAACAGCTCCATTTTAGCCCATTTAATTCAGACGGGACATAGAGCCAACATGGAACAATCTTTCACAATAATATATCGTGTTAACAGCAGCTTACCTAATTCCGTCAGACTGAGAATCCTGCAGACGGCTGAGGCAATTGCTATTCGGATCAAAAAGTCAGAGCTTTGCATCCAAAACAAATATGTCCAGTCGCTCCTTTTACCCTGGCCAACTTCAGGGTCAACTTGTTAATAGTCAATTTTATAATATGGTGACGTTAATTTGATTAATGTTCATCTTTATATCCTAAACTTATTTTATCTACTTATCTCACCAGTCATTATTACTATTATTATCACACTTGCTAACCTTTCAGAGAAATTTATTCAGCATTCACCCCTATCTACTATATCTGACCTAATTCATATTATTCTACATATTACGTAATCTCTGATTTGTAATCCCATTGTTCTATCTCACCCTATGTCAACTATATTTATTCTCATCATTTATCTTACGATTTTATTTCACTTATAAACTGATTCAAGTTAACACTTCATATTAGTCATCCCAACATTAACGATTCGATTTTATTTTATATCACAAACACTCCTTGATTCACATGTTACAGTTTCTTAAATGATATACTCTGCTTTAAACTTGGCCAATTTTTTACTATGGATTATTTATTTGGATTTATAATTGTAGAATCTGATGAGAAATTATTGAAAAGAATATTCTTCATTCATATGATTGTGTTTTAAAAATTAAACTTTCGATAGTCGACGCCATTATTGATAATGTATAACGTATGGATTTAAAATAAGATGTATATATCGAAGAAATGATTAAAGTCGTTTATTTTCATATAATTTATACTAGATTCAAGTTTGATGTATCAATGTTCCAATGTGAATCATTTCTATGAATAATCTACAGTTTTGATATACATATAGTCTTGGCCATGAAAAAATTTTGATCATTTTTATAAGATATTTGATTTTGAAAATGCAAACATTCTCAACACGTTGGCATGAACTATGTTTAAGGTAAATCGATGGGAAGATTCAAACAAACAATACTGAATGAATTTAAACTTCACTCCATCGCACAAGCAAGTGGCTATCAGGAATCAGTGGCCGAGTGGATAACGGGATGGCGTTTGAAGCGAAAGGTACTGGGTTCGAGTCCCAGAGTGAACATCAACTCTGAGATGCAGGTACATCCAGCTGACGAGTCCCCAATAGGACGAAACGCGCGTCCTGGATTCCACTGCTATCCACTATCCATCTTTGCTTACCATGCTTGTGAATTAAGGTTATATCGAGGCAATACGCACAGTATGCACACATGCCAATTAGAGACTGTCCAGTTGCAGTCCTAACACATCGATGGGAAGATTCAAACAAACAATATTAAATGAATGTAGGGTAAATAGTTTGAAAAACTTTAATAATCTGTGAATATACAATAGCAGCCGAAACCGTGAAGTCCATTAAACTAGATTGGTGACACTGAGACTAACGGATACTAAGTCTGTATCACACTGTAAATATTATCAATGAGATCCAGGCATATTCACCTAACCAGTAAAATTAAATGGGCATCCTTAATTTAACTGTTAGCCGATTTCTAAAATCCAACTAGTTTGTAAATGAGAGTGATATTGAATAATCTTTTCAGGGATACAGTATGTCAACAGAAACTGATATCATTCAGTATACCGTTAAAATTGGGGTAAAAAAATGCTTCTTAAAATATTAACGTTGAAGTTTAATTTAGTACAGTTAACTAAAATGTATACTGGTAAATAGTATACATATTTTGTGAGATAAAAAACCAATCCAATCAATAAAATGTGTGCAGTTTAGTCTTATAAGCTTGACTACAATAAACCAAATATTTGACAGACGAACAATTCAGTATAACTTTACAAACATCTTAAAATAATGAATATTTTTATCAGTTTATATCTTAGAATAACACATTCATTTTCCAAGTTGAAACTACAATCCATTAATCGATGTTAACAACCTTTAGATGATCTAATATAATCAGGTAATAATCACACAATATCCTGTGGTGTTTTGTTAAAATGTATTTTTAACTTTCCAAACAACCATAAATTCCCTTAATAGTATATGATCTTACTAATTCAGGATAGCCTTGTTTCAGAAGATATCTTATTTTCAGATAACGTGAATCATTCAGAACGTTTCTGATTTCTATGAAAGGAAAGTAGTGATAAGTTATCATAAGTAGTTTGAAATTTATGTGCATAATCAATCACAAATCAATCACAATCGAAATGTATGGTAAGTTTTATTGAACCAATCCATATATCAGGAGTTTCGTTGGATGGTATGTCGAGATCATTCCAATTTTTCGCATTGTTTTGGTCATCAACTGGGATCAACGGTAAATTCACTGAGTCAAATAATATCAAACAGTTATTTTTTTTAATTAATGTCTATTCAGCAGTCAACTAATATAACCCTAACCAAGGATCGCAGGATAAACCATTGCGTCTGAGGGGGAGTAAAACATATTTTGACCTCTGAACCATAATCCAATTGTCCCGAATTATTAAAGTAGGACGAAATTATACATAATCTAGTTAGTACTGTTCTGTTTCTCAGAAACATATGACTAATGCTTAAATCTTTATAACTTGTTGAACAATTTCATTATTAATTGCATAATATGAATTTCCTTGGTTATTGACTCAATTTTCGTTTGTTTTCTTTACTCCTTGAAATTTAGGTACTGATTAACCATCAAACACATGCATAATTCTTTTCGCACTTCCTGGGTTAAATGTCAATGTGCTGACGTTTGGATCCTGTTTGTCATGAGTATTACCTTATTGATTCTTATCAGGTCTTTTTAGCATAATAAGTTATCAACTGAACATTACATTATCTACCATCTAATCAGTTTAATTTTCTTTCTTATGAAAATGGACTGAATTAAAGATTAACTTATGGCTGTGAAACTAACAGCAAATAAACACAATGATTAAGGCCAATATTTCAAAATTATTCTATTGGTGGTAGAATGAAATTTCAATCAAAATTGTTGTTTTATGTAGTTGAGATCATGAGTAAATTGAAGCTAGACCAACATGGAAAACCTGGAAGCTCACTCGTGACTGGCTCCATGAGGAATTTCCTGGAGTTCTAGTGAGAAGCACTGGCCAGTGGAGTTCAAACCACGTCTGTTGTGAGATGTCAACTCACTGAAGACAATTGGTGATCTGTTGCTCAACTTTGTGGATCAGTCGAAGTTAGACATTAACACCGTTGGATGCCGGCCGGCTCAGTGATCTATCGGTTAAGAGCTCTGGCGCGAGACTGATAGGTCCTGGGTTCGAGTCTGGTGAGGCGAGATCGTGGACGCGCACTGATGAGGAGTTCCACAATAAAACGAAACGGCCGTATGGTGCTCTCAGGTTTTCCATGGTGGTCTAGCTTCAATTGACTCATGATCTCAACTATATAAAATTCTTAAAATCTCCACAAAACCCCTTTCTGACAAAATTGTTGTGCTTAAACAACATGATAATGATGACGTTGTGAAAAACAGAATTAACAATTAGTACCAAAAAATTATATAATTGATATCTTGAAGATAGCAGTTTATTTTGTTTTGCCTAAAACTTCAAAGATAAAACTTTTAAAAGTTTCAAAATAGTTTATAAATTTCTTTACTTCATTCTATTGTAATAAACAAAACAAGTTAGATATAATGTTACTTATGATGATATTTGTCATTTTATTTTATACATCTTAATCTAATTGTTCGTCGCATTGTTATCTCTCTTAAACATCGATCGTGTATATGAAACTTGTATTTCGAAAGACTATTCATGATGAAGAGCAAGACATTTTAGTGAACAACTTAGAGACTTATAATATGTTACGTATATTTCATTAAAATTATTCTTAGATTTGCTACTACTCTCATATTTATTAGTTCATTTTTAGCTTCTCTGCGGGTGGGGAGAATTCAGTATAAAACTATTGATTATCAACCAACTCATGTGATTGGCAGAGTCATCTGAAAGTAAACGTACTTCTAAATGAATTAATGTTCAAAAAATAATCATGTGAATAAAAACGCCTACAGAATTCATTTTAAAAAAAAATTTGGTTTATATATTTGGATATGTACACACATATATGCAGATTTGTTTTTGTTTAAGTGGTATGAATATTGTCGAATTTAAAGTTTCACTCTACGGGTTGGCTTTGGTTAGACAACTGTTGATAACAAGAATTCACTGAACACCTGTCTTGTTCTTGTATGAGACAATTCGTGAATTCTCATTTAAAAACTGGTCACATTGTACTCAGAACTTTCAGGTTTTAACGCAGACTTATAGCCTTCAGATGGCTAGTTGACATTTAGTGGTTAGCATTTTCAGTCCCATCATCCACTACCATCAATTATATTTATTTTAAATCCGTCATGCTTATACTCTGCTGGTAACGGCTTGTCACTGGAATTCCGGAACTGGAGTGTTTCTATTTAGACTTGAGAGTGGAAAGAAAAACAATACATGAAAATTATTTAGTTTAAAATAGTGGTAAAAAGAACTCAATAAGAAAACAATAACACTAGTTCAAGCAATATAAAGTTAAACAGAATAATCAGTTGAACATCAGTCATAACTGAACTAAGAACACTGATATCTGGCTTGGTTGAAGTAAACTAATAATTGATAGAAGCAGTGTTTAACTATTGTACTGGTTCTCAGTCAAAAGTTTAATTGACGTCACACTTTAAGTGATTTACAAGATGCCTGCCATTGTTTTGATGCAAATTAAATCATTTAGTCCAGTATTAATCGTTGAATACACTAGTAAACACTGAATTTTCCTCTATGCATATTTAAAGAACTAGGTATTATTTTTTTAAAACAAACTAGACTAAATAACTAAATTAACGATAAAATACATCCACAGGTTACTCACAAATTATTAGTGAATCTGTTAACAACTGCTGTATGAAGTAGCCTCATCAACAAATGATAATTATATGGTACCTATTGACTTAACCTTATTTAGTAAAGGTTTCTAGTTTGAAAATCGTTTGAACTCACACAAATCAAACAAATTAGTTGATCAAATAACTTTGATGAATAATAATCGTTCAAATCAATATCTTAATACTGTTTGTATCATAAAATATTAGAAAGGGAAAAGCTCAATGGCAGATCAATTGTTATTACATAGAATCCAATATTAATATTCTGGTACTTTAATTTAATCCAATAATAACAAGCACAAAATTTTTTTAATTAGGTTGAAATAAATAGTAACTACGTGAGTTATAAAATATTGAAAAATATAAATTGATGTTGTCGAATTTCTGAATCAATATTATAGGAATTCATAGAGAGCACTTAGCCTTCAAAAGTGGTTAAACATCGACTCTCTAGAGAATTAAATAGAAGGAAGATTTAATTTAGGGAGGGATGTGAATGTATGTTAGACTAGTATTAAGAATAAATAAGCAGAATACTATTAGTTACAGAATAAACATTTTGGAGCAATTAGATTAGCGTTCAATTACATGACAACTCAATTGACCGACAAAGTCACTGTACAAACTGAATTGACTTCATCATACATAATTGTTAACTAGGTAACTAAATATGAGTTTATTGAAAAATTAAAGCCATTATTTAGATATTCATTATTTGAAAAAGAAATGGTTGGTTGTCCGTAACGATATCAAAATGAGTTTGACTAATACACGAGTATCAGATAATACAAAACATATGTACTTACGCAACTTACAGTGCAAATTACATTAAGTGATTGAACTTTTGTGATCTATCTTAAATGGCAAATTTATTAAATCAACCCGATTTGGTTGCATCAAGTAAAATGTATCGTGCAATAATCAGTGATAAATTTCTTGTAAATTTTATTTATCACTGGTTTTGTAGGTTAACAGATACTGTTTTATTAAAAGACGTGGTTTCTTTATTTGGTTTCATAACTATTGTTCCCAGTAGCCATTTTGTTTGTTCCATGTTAGTTTTAATTGTGAAACACTTATAAATCTCATGTTCATTAACATTATAATCTTAAACTTGGAACATACTGTTTCGACACAGCATAGCTTTTAATTTCAAAATACAACTGATGAAATAAGAAACAGACATGATAACGAAAAGCTAGTAAGAACAAGCAATAACCGACAAGGTGATTAGATGAAACTCATTCATATTATTTGCAATAATGCTTTCAAAATTTTCAAATCTGTTTGTAATCAAGGTTTATGAGATTTTTTAAAGCCAATAATAATGACTTTAATGTTAAAACATCCAGCTCAATGAATCATTTAGTTATTTGATAGATATATAATCATTTACATATACTGCTAAAACTAAACCATTATTTACAATCGATATCATCAGACATATATTTCAGTCCAAACCCGGAAAACAAACTTCGAATAACCATCCAACAAGTCTTAGTGTACATAGTAATTGTCTGAGAGATCATTTAACCATCTGGCTGCCAGAATCTGTATTTTAATTTCGCAATAGCAAGTCCTTAGTACTCAGAACCCCATCTCTAAATCGGTAAGCTTAGAAAATTTCTTATCAGGACTGTAACAAATGCAGATATTTTTAAAGTCATATTGATTAAAAATATATTCAGAGGCTTGTGAGTAGGTGCTATTATGTATATGAATATATTTAAGACACTTCAACTAATAAGATCATTTTTAAATGCTCATAGTTGAACAACATAAACCCCTTTACACTTTAGAGTGTTTTAATATAAAAGATGTAAATAATCGATTGAGCTGACCTTATATTTAAGTGTAAATAAAAAGTCTTCAGAAGCTATTATCTGTATCAGTTATTTTTATTCATCAGTGATTTACGAACTTTGTATTCAAATGTAATAATAAAAAAGCCATGATAATATAGTGAAATATTCAATAATTAAAACATATACTTAGATTATGTTATTGAAGATAGAATTGAAAGTAAATTTTCCGAGTTTTCAGCAGATTGCTTTCCAAATAACAACTGAACCATACTTAGTTACTATTTCTTTGTGGGCTTGCTAAATTTTGACCGCTTTATCTGTTTTTTAATTTGGACAGTAAGGTGACACATATATCAGAGATTATTTTCTCCATGATCTCTACCTAATGGCATAGATTATCTCATGAAAAAAGAGACATTTTGTAACAGCTAAGTCGATCTTGAGGTTGATAAGTAAAATATGAGTATTAAAACTGTTCTACAGCGAATGTTAGATCTCGAGTTAGCTTTAATTAACGACGGAATGAAATAATAAAATAACATTTTATTTAAAAAACTGAATAGTTCAAATCTAATTTTTGTTCAAAAGATCAACTGTGCGCGTCCACAATCTCACACGCGGGACTCGAACCCAGTACATCTGGTCTCGCGTGAACCTTTAACCTGCAAACCACTCAATCAGTATCCGACGGTGTTAATGTCTAGCTTCAACCAATCTACTTATATATAATAGAATGTTTGATGGATTTGCGTAATGAATCATGGTATGATAGATTCATATTTCAGAAGTATAGGTAGCTAAATAATATTAACACTTCATTAAAAGAATGCCTGCAAACTTACACATATCTGTGTTGTTTTAATAATGCTAATTATTTCAAATAGTGAATTTAATCACAAATTGTTCATTAGGGAATTTTCAGTGTGTAATTAGAAAAATGTTCTGACATAAAACTAATTTTCTAATACTTATTTATTAGAAGGGGCTTTTTGTGGATATTATAGTAATTTTAATAGTTGAGATCATGGGTCAATTGAAAGTTTTCCTTGGTCGTCTAGCTTCGATTGACTCATGATCTCAACTATTAAAATTACAGTTACTACTTCATTTATTTGATAGTTCATTATTTCTTGTTCATATTCGATTTAGGTGGGAATAAACAGTAACTACTAGTAATGACAAGACTGAGTGAGAATTTTACTTTGTCTGCATTCACATTTACTCAATTTCATCAGAAAGGTTATAAAATTGAATATAATATCGGACCAGATTTTTTTCGCTATTTCTGAACACTGTTTCTTACTATATTAGAAAAAACATCAAAGTTACCCAATAGTTCGATGGAAATTTGATTACTTTGAGCAGGTTTTACTATCACTGTTCATCAAAACCTTGGTTCCCAAGTTATTAATTAGCACACGATCTATTAATTGTTTGATCTACCAAATATTAATCTTTTCTAATTAGTTGTTCATCATAAAACAAAAATAAATCGCTCATTTGAACTGTTAAGTAACGTTTTTTAATAATAAAGTCAAAATAAAAAAGATCAAATTGAAAATAGATTTCTCGGAACAGTCTGAAATTTGCCAATATTATTTAAGCTATGCATTAAATGAAAATATTCTCAAACAGTATGTTATTACAACCTCCATTCATGAAATATGTTCGTTCTAAGTGATAATCATATCACCGTAACTCTGATTACGCCCTGAAAAATCTCTACAAACGGGTTAAGAAAATACTTGGCGAACTAACGATCTGGAACGGTAACATCCTGACTTCTTAGATGCATTTAAATCTACTCAATCGATAGATTTAACTGATTAAGAGATAAAAGTCTTAGTCCGTGGAAACAAAGTAGTGTTACTTTCAATCTCTACAACTGAGGTGACCATATAAGACAGATTCACCCCAAAGATTATGATAACTATTAACAGTTGAGATATGTGTATTGAGCATTTTCAATGCGAATTGAATACTCCCAAAGAGTCATAAATATCCAATTATTGAATTTGATTTCATGCAGATATATAATTGATCACCAATGAGAAGCCTCGAACTAGGACGAAATATTCTTTTTAATATTCTCTGTTTTTTTTATGGATTTTTATCTGATGTCAGTTGTTGATGAAGTGTATTTTAATTTGATAGTAATACCCATCATTCCATACATTAACTTCTTTCTATGACCTGTTTGTCTGGTAATATAATATAACTTTATATAAGAGTAATAGACATTATCAATTTATATGAATGTTATTCATCTACAAATGTACACACAAATACATAAATCAAAATATCTTTCTTTTAAAGTGTCAAACTATATGTAGAATATAATCGCTTTTTGAAAACTCTCATGATTGGAAAAAGAGGGTCATCTAAGCCAAAATTAAGCATAGTTTTATAAATTGTTTAGATCACATAGAAATGAACAATAAGTGAATGATAAGGGAAGTCTACATAAATTGAGAATTCAACATTAATGCTATAAAAAACAACAACATGAGAAATGATAAAATACGTAAAATGTAAAAAAAATTTATACACATTACTCATTATTTGTCTTATTGTTGTTCTAAAATTTGAAAGTCACACTATAAAGAAATCACTTATCGATTTCAATTTATTCAGACGTAGTATACTCGACAGAGAGTATGGGACTCTTAAGCAGTACAAATGAATAAGCTACAGTGATTCAAACTAACATTTTTACTGATATTTTAGATCGGATTTATTATTGTTCGCTAATTCTTAGTATGAGGAAATGATCAAGAGTCAGATTATGGATTAATTTGGTGGGATATTCAATCAGTGTAACAACTATTTATTTTCCCACAGCTTCAACTATGTATTGCGTCCTCTGATTACCGGTCAATGGGAATGAAATCTGTGCATAAGTGATTGTAATTGATTAAAAATCCACCTTGTATATTGGATGGAGAAATAAATTTTCAGTTACCATCAGTATTTAACTACCTCATATAGGACCAAATTACGTTTAAGTTTTAATCAACAGATACAATGATTTTGATAAATTTCTTCCAACCAATCTACTTTTTAGAGCCAAATAGAAAATAAATCATAATACTTATTACTATACTTTAATCATATATACATAAAGTTATGTAAGAAAACATAATCGAATGTACAAATCAAGCAGAATAAAATCATATTGGATCCAGCATAAACTTATGCTTTACACATAGTTAGTGTTACTTAATTACTTACGCCTGTTACTCCCAATGGAGCATAGGCCGCCGACCAGCATTCTCCAATCCATTCTGTCCTGGGTCTTGCTTTCTAATTCTATTCAATTTTTGTTCATTGTTCTCATGTCTGTTTACATTTCTCGACGCAATGTGTTCTTTGGTCTTTCTTTTCTCCTTTGGCCTTCAGGACTCCATGTGAGGGCTTGCCTTGTGACACATTTGGGTGATTTCCTCAATATGTGTCCTATCCACTTCCAGCGCTTCTTCCTGATTTCTTCCTACGCTGGATGGAATCTGGTTTGTTCTCTCCCACGTTAGAATGTTGCTGACAGTGTCTGGCCAACGGATCCCAAGTATCTTGCGTAGACAACTGTTAATAAACACCTGTAACTTCTTAGTTCTCCAGGTTATATAGTTAATGTAGTGGCCAGTATTATCTATGCTTTTTTTGCGAAGACCATAAAAGTTTGTGGTCTTAAGTATAGTAAAGCTGCTAACGGATATCGAACAAATGTGATATATTTCTTTTAAATAGAAGAATGAAATTAGATTACAGTTTAATTGAACGTGAACAAACTACTTAAATATGTTATTTTTTATCACTTGTAATATTAACTAACTGACTGATGTATAATTTGAATGAATATGAGAAATGATAGAGTAAATATGTGAAAAATGATTTTCACTTTTGGCATATGTTTCATCATTAGACACATCATAGGTCTAACCATCTGACTTCATGATTAGAAACTTTTTACGAAGAAATTACTATTTAACAGAATTATTCTCCTGTGAAGGATAATAATTAGCAAACCATAAGATGTAGAAACAATTTGCATACCATTTGATGCAGTAATCATTTTCATATGAATTAATGCATTATTCTGTAGAATGCTCTCATTAGGATTCTTTGTACATCTAGTTAACCTTCAGAATTTGTTGAAATAAAGAGAGTAAACATCAAGTGAACATTTTCAGCCGTAAATTAAATACATATCTGAATGTGTGAACTTACAAAAGATTATTAGATAGAATCCTTCGCTGTAATTCCTTTGAATTTAAAAATTGTTACATCCAATTGTGAATTTGGTTTTAAAACGAATACATGTTGATTAGTCATTATCACATTCATAGGATTTTAATATAACTGTTATATCTAGAGCTTAGATTGTTGATATACCCCGTACTACTTCAGTACTCGAACGCTAGAACCCTCCAAGTTGCAAATGAGAAGACACAAGACGACCGAGAGATATAATACAAAACTCTCAGGTATTTATGGTTTTTAGTAAAGACGAAATCATAATTACAGTCGTCCAATCCGCATATAGTGGTTTGTAGCATTTGTCCAGTAGGTAACCTACGCGTCGGTTCTGTAATGTTCTTCCAAAAGATGACTGGATGGAATGTCTTCAGCCTTTTCTGAGCTTCGTAGAACTCCCTTGAGTTCACCCCGGGGCCGTCCTCACAAAAACAAATAAATAAACCATATATGTGATTTTTATAAAATTTAGTAGAAAGGGTAAAAGCAAAGACTTTTATGTCTCTGAATTTTGTTAGTTTAAGATAATTGATTCCTTCTTAATTGAAATTCATCTCATCGCTTGTCACCCATAACTTCGTATACAACTTTACTTGTACGTGCAAAAACAATAGGGTATGAAAGACAAAAAGACAGAAAATGTTCATAAGTTAAAGTACCTACAATATGGATGATAAAGTGATCTTCATAGGTTAATTGTTTGTAGCCTGTGGAATACGACTAAGAGATGAATACAATGAACACAAATAAATTAATCGATTTAATCTTACCCCACTAAGTTTGCAGAGGCCGTATCAACTAGTGGGCTAAATCCAAATTTTGAATTGGAAAAGCTTCATTAGTTAATCTTTAATTGCTTCAGTAGCTAAAATAATTGGTTTGAAGGACATATGTTCTCACTCTTCACTTTATTGTGATGACAATACACTGAGTTCAGCAATAATGTTTCCTTTACATCATTTATTATTAATAAATCTTCATAGGTGATGGAATTATTTTTTTTTCTAGAATGTATTAATCTATTACTCACTGTTGCCAGAGTCAACTAAGAAAGAAATTTAATTTAAAATCCATCACAGTTTCGTCATATAAGCCATGTATTGTTTTTTAATAACTGATTAATTTATTAAATTTTAAGTATGTAAATATTTCCGATTTATTAAACGTATTTAATCGTGTTTCGGTAAGTTTAAAGTAACAAAACACAACAGTTATACCACACTCATGTTCCTTTAAATCTTATAAAGAGAATGAATTTTTTGAAAGCTTTTACTGTCTCCCCATTTCTTGTTTAACATAACCATCATTTTTTAAATAAAAATAAGACCATCTGAAGTTTAAAAAATCAATTGAATTGCACCGAAATATAGTAACGATGATAAGTTTTAAAGCGAATGACGTATATTTTTTAAACAATAAAGATATTTATAAGCAAAGATGTATAGTGGATAGCAGTGGAATCCAGGACGCGCGTTTCGTCCTATTTGGGACTTGTCAGCTGGATGTACCTGCATCTCAGAGTTGATGTTCACTCTGAGACTCAATTCCAGTACTGTCTGTTTCAAACGCCATCGCGTTATTCACTTAGCTACTGATTCCTGATAGTAAGTTGCTTGTGCAATGAGGTGAAGTTTAAATTCACTTGGTATTGTTTATTTGAATCTTTTCATTAATATTTAGGACTGTGAGTCCTGGATTCCACTGCTAGCCACTATCCATCTTTGCTTATAATGCTTGTGATTTAAGGCAATATCGAGGTAGTACACAAAGTATACACATATGCTAACGAAGTTATTTATAGTTTCAAGTATTTGAAAAAATTTTTTACGAATATACACCATCTCGTGTCAAACATTATTTAATATTATTAAAACTTATTCTTCCTTTGGAAATAAATAAGGGTTACACATATTGATCATAATAATACTTATTCTTATTTCATTATTAAACAGTTGTTGTTCATAAGCAAAGATGGATAATAGCTAGCAGTGGAATCCAGAAAGCGCATTTCGTCTTATTTGGGACTCGTCAGCTGGATGTACCTGCATCTCAAAAATGATGTTCACTCTGGAGAAATTTTCTACTTAAAAAAAAATCCTAAAATTCAATTATTATTTTTCTTTTAATAACCTTCAACATTCCATCAACATGAAACATCATTATATCATCTTGCTTGCTGTTACCATGTTATTGATTTATATCATTCACTTAATTATAAAAGGTATGTATTTAGAATATGTGTTAATTAATGTAAATTATTTATTCATATTTATAGTGGTGTACACTTGACACCAAAATTAATTTTATTCTGTCACCCTTTCTTCTCTTTAAACAGATAGTGATATTATGTATATATACCCATTTATTCATTCATGTAACTAATCAATATCCACTGTATCTATAATCATGCAAATTTTTTTAATTCTAAACTATTCTTTAGTTCTCATATTTACCATGTGATCAAATTCAATTTAACTTATTATATAAAAAAAACGTTAGGTATTTTAATTGTATTACCAATTAAATAATAATAGAATTCATCACCTAAAAAACATTGGTATTTTAATATAATTATGTTAAACTTATAAATCAGCTGAATTTGGTATATATATACATAAATCAGTAGGATTTGACTCAAACATTGAATGCTACCATGATTATCATGTGATCTGAGAGTTATAAATTTTATCTACCGATAAGATTATACATTCATATTTAAGAGAAGCCTAAGAGTGAGATAAAAAATTGATTTATTTCAATTTAATCTCAAGTTACATCCATCTAACATTGTCCTGTGAAATCCTTGACAGTTTTTTTCCAGTTGCTATCCATTATTTTTGTGTCAGCTAACAATTCCTGAAGGTGTGTTATTTTTCCTTCGTCTTTTCCCCTTCCCTTCAGGATTTGAAGTTACGGGTTTGCCTTCTGATGCAGTTTGATGATTTCTTCAATATTTATCCTGTAAGGTTTGGAATCTGTTGTTGAGAGCTATATTGAATTCGCTGAGTTTGTCAGCATGTGGAAAGAAAGCTGTATTGAACTTTTTTACTGCTGTTTCTACAGTTGTTTAGTGTTTCCTTAGCTCCAGTTTCATCTTGGCCACAACTATTTCAGCTCCTCTCCTGGTTCTCACATCTTCCAATTTCCTTCTAAATTTCTTACTGATGCAAATATGATCCATCTGGTTCTCCGTGGTGTGATACAGTGAGATCCATGTAGCTTTGTGTATGTGTTTGCGTGGAAATATTGCGTTGCCTATAACCAGTTTGTTGAATGCACATAGATTTGCAAATCCGTCACCATTTTCGTTCGTTTCTCCCAGTCAGTCCATGTCATTCCATGATATCTTCATATCCAGCGTTATCCATTCCGACTTTGACGTTTAGGTCTTCCATCAGGATGGTCGGGTTCTTTTCTGAGCACTTCACTATGATCAACTGCTGCCTCTCGTAAAAGTGACATGTATCATTGGTGTGTGCATAAAATCGGATAACATTTATTGTGATTTTCTTCTTTATTTTGAATGATGCTTTGATGATCCTAGATCCATGAGACTCCTACCTAATAAGTGCATTTCGTGCTTCTTAAGACAACATCAGAGCAACTTCCCAAATGTGTGAAGTATTTTCCTCTTTGTGACCGGAGCACAGCAGCATTTCTCCCGAAACAATGTTTTAAGGGTTTTTAACCAACTGTTAAAGTTCAATTCCTTCTTAGCTATTCATATTTAAGTTTTATCAACATTGTTTACCATTTGAATTTCAACTAATTTTCATGAATCTCTCAAATAAATGTATACATACAATTTGTCACTTTAAGCAAACATAGATGGTGGATAGCAGTAGAATTCAGGAAGCGCGTTTCGTCCCATTGGAGACTCGTCAGCTGAATGTACCTCCATCACAGAGTTGATGTTCACTCTGAGACTAAAACCCAGTGCCGTTCGCTTCAAATTCCATCGCGTTATCCACTTAGCTACTAAGTCCTGATAGCCACTCTCTTGTGCAATAGCGTCAAGATTGAATTCATTTTATATTGTTTGTTTGAATCTTCAAACTGATTTATCATTTTGCTTCCAAAATGTTAAAATACTAAAGAAATGACTTGAATTTTTAATCATACAAACAATATATCAATAATACTAATTTTATCAATATTGACGATCAACTGCTGTTTATTACAATAATCATAAAACGAGGTTCAATTCAATTAAAGATTTTCATAAATTTGAAGGAAGCGCGATTTTCTCTGGACTTCAATTCTTAAATTATATCACACTGTAGTGAACAGAATACCGGTTGGGACAATCGAATGTATTTAGACACAAATTACAGACTATCTCACTAAATTCTGTTAACCATACAGCAAACAGTTAATTTGCAAAATAACAACCAATTGTCTCAATCTTAACTGTTCCTTCTGCAAATATCAGTTTATCTTCTGTAATTCTATTGTTCATGCATTTTCCTACCAATTGCGCTTCATTTCAGTTCTTTCCTTATCGATTTTCTGCCATAATACATTCTATGTCTAATCATGGCCATACACTACTTATATGGATATTAGTAGACCACACTACAACACTAATCAAGTTCATCTTCAATTGAGAACCAAAAGTAGATCATACAATTCACTGTATGTTCTATCAGGAAAAATCATTCTTATCAACATAGTTTATTCAATGAAGTTAACAATAATCAATGTTTCATTTACATTTTAACAATTTGAATATTCACTTATATTCAATAAACTCAAATTATTTTTCTCTTTTATTTTGTCATTCTAGCAAAATGTGTCATTTTAAGTAAAGTCAAAAAAATTTTCCGAAAAAAATTTTTAAAAAAAAAACTTCGACAGAATTTTTAATTAATCAGTTGCTAAATTTTGTTTGTTATTCTCATAAAGAAAAGAAATTTAAATGATTGTTGACAATGGTAAAACTGTTTTTATTATGTATGTATAAAATAATAAAGTAAACAATATACCATTTTATACAGTGTATAACAGTTGACTTTTTAACTCTTAGAATAAATTACCATCAATTGTTTAATATTGTAAAAAATTAATCAAATAAAGAATATCAGAAGGGGTTTTTGTGGATATGATAGTAAGTTTACTAGTTGAGATCGTGAGTCAGTTGAAGCTAGACCACCATTGAAAACCTGGGAGCACTGGATGGCCATTCGGCCTTTTTGAACAACACATCCACCATTGTCTTCAGTGAGTTACTATCTCACAACAGACCTGGTTGAACTCCACTGGTCACTGCTTCTCATCAGCACTGCAGCAAATACCTCTTGAGGCCAGCCACTAGTGAGGATATGTTGATTAATATCAGAAGCAGTGACCAGTGGAGTTCAACCAGGTCTGTTATGAGATAGTAACTCACTGGAGACAACGGTGAATGGTTGCTCAATTACGTGGATCGGTTGAATTTAGAAATTAACACCGTTGAATTTTGGCTCAGTGGTCTAGAGGTTAAGTGCTCTGGCGCGAGACTGATAGGTCCTGGGTTCGAATCTCGTGCGGCGGGATCGTGGATGAGCACTGCTGAGGAGCCCCACAATAGTACGAAACGTCCATCCAGTGCTCCGAGGTTTTCCATGGTGGTCTAGCTTCAATTGAATCATGATCTCAACTATTAAAGATTACCAGTCAGAGAGTGTAGATAAAAACACGAGACATATATAAAGTGATCAACTGATAAAGGAAACTTTGTATCAATAAGACTCAATAGTTAGCTAGCTCTATGTGACATTCATAAATTGTATATAACAAAGCTAACTGAAAACGCATTCTGTTATTTAGTTAGTTAAGTTCTGAACATGAATTCATTGTGTCGCATTTCTCATAATTGGACAACAGTTGAAAAACCATTGAAAGCAAGAGAAAAGACTACAATTTTTGACGTAGTTTCGAACATTTTGTCAGCAAATATCGTAAAGCTGCATGTGGTAGAACACTTAGTTTTCTAGTTTGTTATCAAACAAAACAGTTGAGTGGGAAACAAGTAACAATCGTTCTGTGTTATCAACTGTTACTCCCACATATTAACTCCACCGCCTATGTCTAAATAGTTAGATCACAGGTGGAGTCGCGGGAGTTAATTGAAGAAATATTCCAAGCTAGGATGAAATAAGTGTCAATTGACCTTGAACTTTCAATGGTCCCCTGCCTGACGTCACCTCATTACTATTTTCATCTCCGGTGCTAAAAAGACTATGAATATCTGCTGAAACGTCGAGTTTCACTATCAGCTATGTTATGCAGTTCTATAACGGCTGTAAATTTAACGTATGCTATCTGTTTCAAAAGAACATCTTTAATTATATGAATGCGTTTTTGTAAGTAATTGGGAAATTTATGGTAAACTTTATGTTTAACTAACCCTTCATATGAGTGCAGTTTAAAAGTTATTATTCCAAGGTTCTTCTAAAAGGAACTCATACACACTATTTAACATTTCTAAAATCGGTTTGGTTCCACTTGATTGACTTAGTTCCTTTATTTAGTCGTCATAGACTTTCCAAGATAAATGTTAACATAAGATGGTGTTTCCAATTAAAACAAAACATATTGTTTAGAATGGAAATTTAAACGCTCTAGTAGGGACTTTTGTAAAAGGAAAAGGTACATGAAAAATAGTTTAGGAACATTTGACATTGGATTCATTTTCACCAAGAATTATAGTAAGTTCCTAGCCGTTCCTAAGCCTTTGTCATACAGTTAGTAGACCGATAAAGCGTTCTACTTTTTTTTTACCATATACCATTGAAGCAAACTAAATAAATGTGCACAGTTGATATATATGTACTAATCCAACACAAAATAAGAGCTGCATATGTACAATAGCAATAAATACGTAATGTTAATATGGTAATTCTTAAATTTGCTAAAGTGACTATGATATCTAATTAAGAAATACATTGAAACATAATTTAATTTGACTGCTTGACGGATGCATCAACTAGTTTTGGAGGATTTTTGTTTTCTTTTCGTCACCGTTTTTTCTCCATAGATTTTTGAATGTAGAATAATAAATTTTAGTAATTATGGAAACGATAAGTAACCAGAACAAAACAGTTCATTTTCTCAAACACAATGTGAAAATTAATCAATTAGGGAAGTTACCAATTGAAAAATAATTTAGTTTAAAACTGGTTAGATATGACTGAACAATCAGGTTTATCACGAATATTCAAATAAGCTAGCAATCTGTTTGATAGAGTTACACAATATAAAATTAACGGATATTTCTGTAACATATTAAGTAATCAGATTACTAGACTTAAATTAATGGTTAACAAGATAAAAATTTGAGTGACGTAACCCATTAAATAAAGTATTCTAGGTGGTCCGTTAATCTTGAGTCGCTTGCACCACTGTATTTCATAGAAATTACTAGGTATTTTAATAGAGTATTTATGAAGTATATTATCTTTCTATCCCATGTTTATTAATTCATCTTACTAATCATGCGTTTTACATCTTTATAGTTAGAGACTTGTAAATCTATAGATCAGGTAGGTTTAAATTTATTCACCAGTATGGAATTGTGATGATTGCTGAAATTCATTCGAATCAAGAATTGATAGATAAACGTTTTGTACTAGCATGGAGCCTCTCAGATGGGTTGTGGAGACGCACTCCTAAGGATGTAACGACTCTCTAATGCTTCCAGGTTTTCATTGGCTGTTTAACTTAGTTTAATCCCTGATTTCAGTGGATTTATTTGGTTGAAATAACATCCGTTCTACCAACTGTATAAGATTTAAACTCACACAGTTCTGTTTGCTGATAAATAAATTGTTTATAAGTCAATAATATACACCTAAATACACACCGCTAGACTCTATAGATATTCTGAACATCAATGGAGGTATTTTATTATTTACAAAACTTTTCAACCTTGAAATAAAAATCATAAGATATATAGAATATTACTTCTCATCACTAATTAGTTTTTCTGCAACTTGATTTACGATAGACACACAACTCAGTTTTATTATCAGCAGATGCTTTTGACGCACAGAAGTATGGAGCTTGATAGACGCTGCGTTCCTAATAATAGTCTTCTTGCTCTTACAAATAAAATTGCATTCGTGAAATCGATATTATCTCCTCTCACTTTGCTATAATCAAATACCAACAATTAAATAGTACAACTTATCTGACAACAAAACGTCAGTGATATTTTTTCTTTACCTGCGAAGATAAAGTTTGAGGGTATGATCATAAATATTTGAAAAATATTGATTAGTTTAGGTGATATCGAGATATGTGTTTAATTTACTTAAGTACACAATTTTCTTGCCTAAATATATAAAGCTATGACACTTTGAAAAACAAATTTTTTTTACTGTAACGGAGTTTGAACTTAAATCTGAACTAATGGTACCGTGATTAAAAGAGCTAGTTGTTATTAAAACGGTAATAACCGACAAAATTATTTAAGGAGTGTGTGTTATGTTCTTATCTATATGATATCGCGAAATACGATTGTCAATTTAGATACGCTGACTTATACGACTAACTAATGACTCAGACCAGTACGAGCAGCCTAGATTTCTTATTGGTCCTTTTTCCGCCTAGTCCTGTCTGTTGAATCCAGAATACCAATCTCAGCCTCCACGATACAAATCATATATTTCAAACATACTTAGTTTATATACAAGCGAAATCAGACCATGTCACACCATAAAACAGGAAATAACATTTGTATAAAATCAAGTCAAAAGTGGCTGTGACTGTGAGAAACTGTGACTGATAGATTGAGAATAACTTGAGAACAGTAAATCACATAACAGTAACCAATAGATCATATAAAAGCTTATAGTGAAAGGAATATATATATATAGTAGTCATACAATAAGAATATTTGCATAATTTTAGTTCATAAGTAATTCCTGACGGTTACCATTCATTTATTCACGTCCGGATATAAAGTGTGAAGGAAAAATATGTTGAAAGTAAAAACAGTAAACTCATATCACAGTTCTTTTAACGTAATTCACATAACTGGTAATACAAATGAGTTTAAAAATTTAACACAAGTAAAATTTATCTGAGAATATGTCAAAAAATATCAGGGATGATCAATATGAAGTATCTGTTTAGGTTGGTAATTAACTAAAGGATAGTATATTCCAAATTTATCATTCAAAAATAAACATTTTTCATGTCAATCAATAGGTTAGTTCACTAACCCAGATTTTATGATGAAAATTTTCCAATGAAACTGTAGAAAGTGATTTTAACGCACATTGGCTAGACGTTAGTTTTATGTAACTCGTTACCTACTATTGAGATGAAGCTTACTATTTCTAATCTAGTTTTCATTTACTTTTGTTTACTTTATCTTTCCAGTTATAACAATTTAACTACGAAATTCTGTTCTTTTGGTTATCGATTTTTATAAAAGAACAAGTTATTAAGTTTTTCTCAACTCAAACTTTCAAGATGCTTGTAATTTTTCACTTACATATTAAAACATTACTAACATAAAATTCTAGTAATATTAAATTTGCATAGTGAATTTCGGACCACAATATCGATCATATATATATTGAACATATATGTAGAAAATATAAATAAATGGCAAATATGCCAGCGTAGATAATAGAAAGGTTTTTATTTCATAATGTCGTTTTGTTAATTTATGCATAGTAAAGAAAGTTACTTGTTCTGTTTTAAGAATGAAGGTAAGTGAGGTCATACATATTAGAAAAAAACAACAATTCTTATGCTAGTATAAACTTAATAATGGTGAATGAAAGAGTAAGTGATGAAACCTACGTTGAGTATATGTTCTAGTGTTAAGACTAATGATAAAAATCATATTCTTTGAATAATAAAAATTGCTCAGTGAAAATTTTCATAGACTTGTGAAAACAACGAGTAGTTTGAACGAAGCCCAGAAAGTAAGGGTGTAAATATAATGAAGTAGATAATACTTTCGTTCAATACTTTCATGCAATAATACATGACTAACGTTCAATTAGAGGGTCATCATAACTAATCTTCCGTGATAAGTAGTATGTATAAATAAGGTTGCTCCCAAAAAAGTAGTAAACTCTGTCACTTCTCTAACAGTCACCACATAGTTAACGAGAAACTTTTGAAGAATAAACCACTTCGTTTAGACAACCAGAATAAATTCAAGTATACGCTGATACGTTGATGTTTCAGATAGACATCTTAGATATCTAGATACTCTAATCGGTTATATACTCGAAAAAAATATGGCCATTTATTAGTTCAACACAGGTGAATCAATAACATGTTTCTTTTATCCATTATTAAGGGGAAACAGTTATACACTATCAGTGCAATAGAGACTTCTGGTTGCTGCCTTGTTCATTTAATAAATTCAATTCATTTATGTATTTGTTTTCATACAGTTTGCTTGTATGGGTCCCTTGATATCATTCTATAAAATTGGTTTGGTGGGGACATTATATATATTGTTATTCATCCTTTTTATATCTGCTTCTATTTACGCTTCCCTTCCGGATTCCATGTTAGGGCTTGCCTCGTGATGCAGTTCAGTGATTTCTTGAATGTAATTATGAACTTCAATACTTATCAATCTACTTAACAAATGTGATCTATTGTTTAGTATCTAAATACACAATGTTAAAAGCATTATCACCATATTGAAGAATTTCTGGGAAGTTAAGACTTGTAACAATTTAAGTACTCTGTAAAACCAGATTAATAATACATAGTGAAATTTTCAGTTGAATTTATTCACTATATCTATATCATAATTAATTTATTGTTTCAAGTTTATAATAAAATAATTGTAAAATTAAATCTAATGATAACAACAAGACAATAAACCACATTTCGATCTTCTTCGTTATTTCATCCATTGAAACCTATTTGATAAAAAAAGTTGTTTTTTTAATTAAAACTCAATCAACTTCGTGGATTGGTTGAAGTTGGACATTAAAACCATTGGATACCGGCTCAGTGGTCTATTGGTTAAGTGCTCTGGCGCGAGACTGGCCGGTCCTGGGTTCGAGTCTCGCGAGACGGGATCGTGGATGCGCGCTTCTGAGGAATCCCACAATAGGACGAAACGGCCGTCCAATGCTTCCAGGTTTTCCATGGTGGTCTAGCTTCAGTTGACTCATGATTTCAACTATATATTAACATTTCAAGTTTATTGTAAAATAAGAATAAATTACATTAGAATTAATTATTCAACATATGGAATCTATGTATCTAAAATTATATTGATTCCATATAAGACATAATACAATGGATTAGTAATAGAAAAAAGAAAAAAAAGAAAAGAAAATATTCTCAATGATTCGTTAGATTTTCTCTCATTATTTATGCCAGTTATAAAATAATTTGAATAAACAGATACCTTTTTTTCTTTCAAATTATTTTAACTGATTCATAAGTATGTAAATGAGTATTTCATAAATTATTGATTTGAATTAACCTATATGTAAGGTAAGATATCAATAATGTTCCTGTTTTACTTGGCTTTATTTATAAATACTATGGTTGTTATCTGAAAATACAGTACGAAAATCTTTTTTATCAATATTAGGCAACGGATTAAGTTATCAGTATGGAGTTCGTGGAGATTATTATGTTTTTGATTGAGATCATGAACCCGATTGATGTTAGGCTATTATTGGAAACCTGGGAGCACTGGATAGAGGTTCCGTCCTAATATGGGATCCCTCGATAGTGCGCATCTACGATTCCGCTCACAAGATTCGAACCTAATACCTATCGGTCTCGCGCGCGAACACTAAACCTTTAGACCATTTAGTCGACATCCAACAGTGGTAATGTGTAACCTCAACCAATCCACGAAATTGAGCGATCATCTTCCATTGTACTGAGAAAGATACCTGTCTCTACCTGACACGGATTAGCCCCACTGGTAATGACTTCTCGTCTCACTAGAACTCCGAGGATTCCCTCACGAAGCTAGTCAATAGTGAGCACATGGTAGGTTGAGGTTAGACATCAACACCGTTGGATGCCAGATCAGTGGGCAAAAGTTTAAGCATTCGGGCGAGATCGATAGGTCATGGGTCCGAATCCCACGAGCGAGACCGTGGACGCGCACTGCTGAGGAGTCTGACAGTAGAGCGAAATGGCCGATCAGCGCTTCCAGGTTTTCAATGGTCGTCTAACATCAATCGGGTTCATGATCTCAATCAAAAACGGATTTAGTCATTAAATGATAACATTGACAAACTACTGATTTTTCTGTAAAGGGGTTCGGTAATTAAATAAGTGATTACACTGCCACAGAATTACCGGTTTGAATATCATTTCAGTTATTTTGATTTAGTATGCTAAATAGTATTACCGCCCCTTATATTCATAGTTTTCCTAACAGAAACCAAATTTACGAGAAATCTTCTATGAACGGACTAAACATCTTTGAACTAGCTGACGGATAATTGATGCTTATTCCGTTTTATGATGCATTAGTATGTTTTATCTCAAGAGTGACAGATATTTTTAGTATTTAGATAGCTGTGTCTGCAGAGTTTTCACTATAGATCAGTATCTTAAAATTTTTATGTTAGAAATAAATTCTAGTTGAGCTGAGTGTTTTGTGATTGGGGATTCTTGTTACAAACTGCTGTAAACTAGAACGTCACCTAAAGCAAGTTATATGAGACAAAAACTTTGTTTGAATGTAGTTTGAAATTCATTTTCAATACGCACTTACTATATGATACATTATTGAACACAGGAACCTAAAGCCTCCAAACAAGCACAATATTTTTTATTCACTTGGAGAATGTGGAGTTCTTCGCAAACTGAATTAGATGGTAATCACAAAAAACGCAGAATGAGCCTAATCTGACTCTATTCCATCGATCACTTGCACGATCATTGATGACTATTTGTTTTAAATTGGATTGACAAAATTGATGTTCAATTCGATATTATCTTGAGCGAAACCCTAGTTACTATAAGAACATGAGAAAAATTTTCTTTAAACTGATTAAACCTGTTTACTGTAAAATTATAAAATAAATAAGTGAACAATATTGTCCTTCATTCGATCTTCGTCAGGCTGTACTCCTCAAAGAGTTAGATGTCGTCTCTCATAAATGTTAGAAGCATGAAGGAATCAAGCTGTTCACTGATTTGCATTGTCCTAGTTTGAAATATGGCCCTTTTCAATGTTTTGAAATACAGAACTCTCCATTTTAACTGGTGATTTTTGGTGATTTATTTAGTTAGGTCATTCCGTCAGAATCCTTCTTCGCCTGAAGGGTAAATGATATTCCGAACAATTCATTTTCCTTATATTCCGTAATTTCTACCTTCACTTTTCTGTCAAACTTTTAACCAAGTATAATCTATAATTCATTTAGACACTTCATACTGTTTTCATGTAATAATGTGGTAAGCTGATCATATGACTAGGATTGTGCTAATTAGATAAAAAAAGTAGGCATTTTCTTATTATCTGAAACTTTTACTAAAGTATATATAGAGAAACAAAAATGTAGTAGTAGTTACGTTAATGAAAGATTAGATTTGTGATTTCTCACACATTTTGATAATTTTCTGTTACTACTTAAATTAGTTTTAAGTAGTCATAAGGTTTAAACAAAGAGTCTCCTTGACCAAAAATAACTTGACATTGACAATATGCAGACCTATTATGATTTTGATTGTACTTACAATTTTCTGCATTGTTTCCTTTGTACTATATAAACCTGTCCCGGACTGGTCTATTAGGTAATTAAACACTTAATTTCTGAAAGCTCAGTATGTATTTCAGTGACGGTAATGTTACATCTCCCCTGTATCTAGCCACTCTAGGTAGTTTCTGTCACCGGATGTCTCTGTTTGTCTAATGCACCAGCGTTCTCTTTTGAGAACACTTTTGTGGTATTTACTTCTGTCAGTAAGTAGAATTACACCAAGTCTCGTTTCAGTCAACTTTTTACTTTCTGTAGTATGCAGCTCTCTCCTATGTAAACCTCATTGTTGATACTCATTGTAAAATGATAATACGTAGTGACTTTATTTTAGGTGCAATTCACGAAATGATGTTGATATGAAAAACGAAGTCTTGTTTTAGTGAGAATAGAGACCAATAACTTCGTGATTTCTTTAATTGAAGGTTATTCTGTTATACGGATATATCAAGTGATTAGCTTCTAAAGATGTCCCAAAAATAATTTAATAACATAGTTTGTAATATATTTGTGGAATGAAATCAGTTTGACAATCCTGAAAATGAGATTTCATTAAGACTACAGACGCAACCGTTTGATAGTTATCAGGAAGCTGGAAAGCTAAACTATTTCTACATTATTACTGATTAGCGCTATAAATTCAGATGAACTATCTCTGTTAATTTTTACCATATAATCAGTACATGAAAACAACTCGAGCAACTAGAGATTGTTTTTAGGTATGAAAACCTCTAACTTATTAATCTAAAACTGCTAATGGTTTTTAGCGTAATCCGGCAAATATTGAAGAGATAGAAACTTTGGGGACTATTTTACAGACTATTGTTATTCGTATTATTTTTGTATAATTATAAGGTAAGTGTATTATTTTGTTTCTATATTCTCCCAATAATAAGGTTCCAGAAAACCTGTTACCTATTGTCATGCATTTTACTACAGCTTAGTTATTACCAAGTAATTATGTACTGTTAGTTTCGCTTTCTATCTCATATGGCACGGTTATATGTAAAGTACGATTTCGTATTTGGAGTGCATTTTGGTATGATAATTCGTGTACAAAAACTAACGAGTGTTTAAGATAAATACTAAGTGGTTGAAATATACTGATAAAATTTTGTCTACTGCCCTCTCCTTTCGGACTCAGGCCTGTGAACTGATTGGTCAGTAAGAGTGAGGCGTACACTAGCCTCGGCCCAAAGTTAATCGTATCGATAGGTACGTATGATTAATCAAAATAAATGAGTCAAGACTATAGACGGAACAGCATATGCGCAGTAGAAAAATCATAATCGGAAATCTAATTGGCAAATCTAGCAAATGACAACGATTACCGTCTCAGCCATAACAATTTCAGATCATGTCTGATAACGAATTCAGTGGATAAGCATTCAGGCATTATTAATTGATTGCTGGAGGATGTCCATTATCATCACAGTCATGATAATGAAAACAAACTTAAAAGTACTCCAGTTACTTTTATGAATATACTTATAGTACTACTGAAGTATTAGTAGTATCAATGAACTATAAACAAACAAACTGTTATACATAATTCCCGTATCAGGTATATTAAAAGAAATAGATGATAGTGTTAAGTAAGATAGGACTTGGATTATTCAATACATACTTTAATTCATGTATTCTATTTACAACAACAATCCATTGCATACCATAATCGACAAAGTCTTACATTTTCAATAAGAATGGTGGTATTGTACGAAAATTATTTATAATATAGTCCACTGTATGTGATCTTCCTATTTATAATTTATTTTTGAAATAATTAAAACCATAATACAGTTTATGCTGATCTCAAAATATGTATTGCGTTTAACAAAATGCAGAGAAACCAGAATCGTAGACTTATAGGAAAAATCGAACCAAATAGTATCTTCTTATAATTTATGTCAATAAGTTGATTGCAGTTATGTGGAAAAAACAAGAACCTTGAAAGAAGAATATAAAGCATCACTTCACAAACGTGATCATTTAATGAATTTTTGTAACTGTTAAGTGAATGAATGAATGTAAAACCACTAAACAAATATACAATCAGTCATTTATATTTGACCTAAAGATAGCTTGGATCATGTAATGATCACAGATGGACAATCATTGAATACGAGAAAGGAATATATAACAATTTCGTCTCAACATGAGTCTGTTCAGAAATAAGGAAATAAAAACAATCAAGTAAATAATGTGGAAAACAACATGAAACTCACCACACTGGATAATACACCAATATTACCAAAGTAGGTTTAGGGTGAGAATAAACTGTTTTAAATATATAAGGGGGTTAAAATTTTGTATGACTAGGGCTTCAATGAACCTTCGTAGACAACTACCGTACAAAACCACAAAGGCTGAGCTAACATCAATCTTATGACTTTTTTCAATTATGTATTTAGCAGTAGTAGAAGATAAGTTTTCGATTGAAATCATGAATCGATCAATGTTAAACGTCATCGAAAACCTGGAAACACTGGACAGCGCTTTCGTTCTAGTATCGGACTTCTCAGTAGTGCGCATCCATAGTCCTGAACGCATGACTCGAACCGAGGTCCTTTGGTTTCGCGCGCGAACGCCTCACCTCTAGACCACTGAGCTGGCATCCAGCGGTGTTGATGTCTAACATCAACCAATCCATAAAATTGTGCGACCATCTTCTATTGTCTTCGGTGGGAAATTGCCTCACACCCGAAGCGGATTAGATCCACTAGTCACGAGTTCTCATTCGACCTGTGTGACTTGATCATATGTGTTTCTGCAACTACTTTGGCAAATGTCCAGAGACCCTTACTGGGAAATCGCGATTACTTCTCCATTTTTATGTGTGGCCACACACGCAAGTGACTTGATAAGCACAGTGGAATATGACACTATTATTTACATTTTCTTTAGGTTTTTAGTTAAGTATAGGAGTTGGATTTTTAGTGATAATGATCTTTGATGTACAGTTCATTTTACGAACTACTAATTTGAGCCCTTGTATCAATACAAACCCACGGATTTTGGATATCCTCATTTATATTGGTTACTTGAACTTCATAAAAAAGTAATCCTTTAAGTTCAATTTTATTAGTTTGTCGATCAACTACACTTAATCTCGATTTCAAGATTGTCACAACTCATTAGTGAGTTGTACCAGTAGAATTTAAACAAATCCTACTGCTTTAAAGATTCACAGTTGGGAGTCAGCCACTGTTATATCCCTCGGTGAATTACGAATGGTAACTTTTAGGTCTATTTATGGATCAATGTAATATGCCTATTTCCTATTGTACAATTATTACGTAACTGAACTATTCATATTCGTATTTCTCTTATCATTAGCTTTATTTTGACCTTTGACTTATAATCATACGATTCTTGAGTTATAATCAGTTTATTGATTACTTTGGTTTGTATAAAAACCCAGTGTGTTTGTAAATAATGATTCATATTGCCGAGGCTGTTATTTATGTTCTGGACTCAACTGGCTGGGCTAGGCAGATAGGAAGGACCGAATAGCACTCAAGACTGCTCGTACGATTTCAAGTATCATCATTTGCGTCTGATCAATAAAATCCACTACCTCTCTAATTGCACGTTCATATATATTAAGAGCTCATACGTTATAACAGACACAAACACTTCACTGTGTAGTTCCCTTCCTTGTTGACTGAAACGTGCATACGGATCGACAGCTGATGAGCAAAATATGTTTTAGTTTAAGGTGGCAGTTGGAGGTAGTCAACAGCAAACTCTAAGCCTAGGTTTTGGGCTATTCGGCGCTCATCCGCAAGGTATACCTGTAATCTTGAGGGGACTGATACTCCCTGACAAATTCGATCCCTCATCACCGGCTTCATAGTCAGAATATCATCAGCACTAAGAAAAATCTTGCACACACAACACTTTTCACAAACGAGTGATTAATAATTTGTAAATTTGTTTCAATTTGATTAAATAATTTTAGACAGCTTCCCTGACTGGTCAATATAGAGGATGAAGTATGAAATATGTACAGTAGTAGCTGTATCGATCAAATGAATATTGAAATCAAACGTAATACCAGTGTTTTTAAACGGCTTAAGAACAGTATGGTGAGGTAGACAATTGCATAATTCAAAATAAACCTCTGGTTATTAAATGCCCAATGCAATCATTAAAAACTGATTAACCTGTTAAAAGTAAAGCAATGACTAAAATTATTTAGTCATCATTTGAATAGGGTTTTTGTTTTTTTCAATTAATTTGACAGGGATATAAAAAATGTATTATGTAAATAATTCTGATTTATTTGGAGCAAAAACATGTTTAGATGCCACATAGACTATTTTTGATGTAGGTTTGCTCTCTGAGCTGGATGGTTTGGTCATGGAGCTTTCATCGTCCTTCTGAACATCACCCGAAGTTTGTGATGATGATGTCTTCTCCACCATCTCACATGGACTATTTCTATTACTCAATCCATACAGATATCTGTGTTCATTCACTTGTCGATTAGAAGTCAACATGGTTGTGATTAATTGACAGAATTAAGCTATATCTTGACGATAATGGTTAATGTGACCTATTATATAATAAACAACTATACTACTCTACACAAAACAGTACTATAATCTCCATTCACAGTTTGGTGCGGCAGTTCTCAGTTGACAGCCTAATAATACGTAATTTACAATAGATAGCGTCCTGAAAACCAATATAGTGTATTTTGAAATATCGGGGAAGCTAACTTTTAAAGAATCATTGCGTATATTCTTATTGTATAATAATTAGGTACTTGGATTATCGAGTCCTCAGATTGTGCTAACTGTGATCTTTCGTTTGGCGAACTAACTATGGTCTCATAATTTACCTTTCTTCAGTTATTGTTAGTTAAGTACGTACCTATCACTCAGTTCCACTTTTACTTGCAGTAAAGTTATGGGCATATTGCAGTCCCCTTTTTATGTTGGTATGTGGTCAGGAAATTACTCTGTTTTGTTATATGAGTTGACTTATGTAACAAAAAGGATAACAATAGAGATGTTATGTGCTTGCTAGTATTATCTTCATGCTGAACACTGGGTATCAAAAGGTGTTAAGGTATCTGTCATTGTTCATTGGTCACTGGGTCATTAGTCAAATAGGTCACCGGTCATAAAGGCATAAAACGATCTAAATAATGGTCGAACTAAACAGTTTTACTGCTTTCATAATCACTACTTGGTCACATGAACTCTAATACAATTCAAGAACCCTTTGTTGAGGAAATGACAGAAGTAAAGAAATAAGAAAATGATATTTAGTTTCTATTTAATTAAATCAAATAATCATGCTTAAAGATTATCGATGTAATATATACGTGTTGATCAAAGTTCTAACAGATATCAGATAAATTTATCAGCCTCTCATTAGTCTGAAATAAATTCACTTTGTATGAAAGAATAACACATATAATACTTGCTTTTATTAGTCAACTAAAGTTTTTTCTAAATAAATAGGAACTAAATCTGACTTATATCCTCTTCAACAAGATTCATAAAACACACAAAATTTGAAATTTTTTGCCTTTCTGTTCACTAATCTGTGGTGTAACCAACTTCAGTCGGTTGTTTTGTGGTTGGAATATTCCTGGTGTTAAATTAATCACTAATTTTTGAAAATATTGGTTGTAAAACATCATCTGTACAGTTGAACTGTCATGACGCTCTCATTGAAGATTCTCACTTTGATATTGGTTGAAGTTGTTTTGAGTTCCACATGTTCTTCAACTGTAGGAATGTGGCCCTTGCTTTGCCAATTCTCACTTTTACGTTTGCATCAGATCCTCCTTCTTCATCGATAATGCTACCCAGATACGTGAATCTTTCCATTTATCCCAGAGTTTCTCCATCAAGTGAGATTGGGTTGGTATTTGAGGGTCTTGACTTTACGCTTGTTTATGTTGAGGCCTACTGATGCAGAGGCTGTTGCTACACTAGTTGTCTTCATCTGTACTTGTTCGTGTGTATGGGATAGGAGAACTAGGTCATCTGTGAAGTACAAACAGCCTAGCTCTATACAAGCTGCCCATTATATTCCGCGCTTTCCCTCAGATGTGGAGGTTTTCATAATCCAGTCAACCACCAGAAGAAAGGGAAAGGGTGAGAGTAAGCAGCCTTGTCTGACTCCGGTCCTCACTTGGAATGTGTCTGTCAGCTGTCCTCTATCCTTGACCTAGCAGTGTAGTCCATCGTATTAATTCCGTATGATTTTGACGATTTTCTCAGTTACCCACACCATAGTAACTAAAAGTTTTCCATAAAGTGCCCTTATCTGCACTGTCAAATGCTTTCTCATAGTCAATAAAGTTGATGTATAGTGACTAATTCCATTCAACTGATTGTTCAACGATGATTCCTAACGTCGCGATTTGGTCCGTACACGACTGATCCTTACGAAATTCCGTAGAAAAGATATTGCTAAATAACACTGACCAGAAAAGTCATAAAAGAGATGTGGTTGAACAGTAATAATAGCAGAAGCAACCATAATAATACAAGTTCATCTGATAATCATTATTTGACAGTAATAATGTCACAAAAGTTATCATACATACTTTACACATATGTTTGTTAATTAATATTCCACAATGAAATTAGTGTTTGCATAGTCTCAGAATATCAGTAATTTGTGTAGGCGCTTAATGAAATCAGATATCAGATAGTTACAAATGAAATGTGAATACAATTATATAATATTGGATAGGTAAGGAATTCACTACTAAGGTGATGAAACGGGTTGACAAATTTAATGCGTATTAGGTGAAAGTTATTTCAGTATATCTCATAAATCGTATGCAAATATTAGTATTTAAATTCCTAGGTCATACTGATGTCATACTTGGAGACTTTCATATAGTAAGATGAACTGATATTCTATTTCTTGAAAAAATATACAGAAAATAATTTACTTATATATGGTTTATAATAATTAAATCTACTTTTTCGTCTATATATAATAAGTTTCCAAATGTTACATCACATCATACTTTAAGATGCCACTAATGAGGTCACTTTAAAAAAGAATAAAAAGTTTAATTTTTTTCAACGAAATATCATTTTACAAAATAGAATAACTAACATGATAATCGTTTGCTTACACTTAGTAACTTAGTTACGTACTTACGCCTCTTACTCGCAATGGAGTATATGCCGCCGACCAGCATTCTCCAATTCACTCTGTCCTGGGCCTTCCTTTCTAGTTCTATCCAATTTTTGTTCATTCTTCTCATGTCTGTTTCCATTTCTCGGCGTAATGTGTTCTTTGGTCTTCCTTTTCTCCTTCGGCCTTCAGGATTCCAATTGAGGGCTTGCCTTGTGACGCAGTTAGGTGATTTCCTCAATGTGTATCCTAAATCGTTTGCTTTTAGCTCCTGCTAGTCTATATATATTTTGAACGAATTTCACTAAACATCGTTTCATACTTGATTATCATTATACATTATTTATCATTGTTAAACATAATATAGTTTTTTAGGACTGTAAACGTTGAACTTCCATATCATATCTGACTGACATTTAAAATAGTGAAACGTATGACAGAATGTAACTGTAATACTTTAACTCATCCATGAAAATGATTAGATTTTTTTAGTTTGATAAGTACCAAAAGGTGATCATCTCTTCATCTAAAAATTAAGCGGATAATTGGATTTCCTTCTTGATTATACACATACCTACATATAATGTACTTGATGATGATATTTAAATTTAATATTTGAAATTATAATCAATGTTGGTCAAAATAGATAAACTCATCGATCTCGCATTACGAAATGGGTACGTTTCTAATAGAAACTTAAATTAAATCATGTAATAAGTTAAATTCATTAAATTGAATAAATGATTGTGTATTATCTGAAATTTATCTTATGAAAGTACATAAATCACAATAAATGAACAGTGATACTACAGCAAAACGTGTCATTGATCATTTCCTATGTCAAATAATAGATTTTCTGTATTTCCGGCGTCTACGTAGCTCTTAAGGTAATATCAACCTATGATGGAAATAATGTCTATTGACGAAGTTCAAATTCCAATATCATTTAATCATTTGCTGCTAAGATTTGCTACGTTTTCTTTCCAAATTTTCAATATGAGCAAAAACTTTCCATGTTATTGTATGACCGAAGTGTAAATTATGCTAGTTTTTTTCATTTTTTTCTTACCTATTTATGTATAGTGTATACATCTTGCAAAGAAAAGCCCTGTTACATATCCTCAACTCATTAAACTGTCTCATTAAAGTAATATGATATAGAGTGTTATGTCTGTTTTACATTCTCTATCCTTATTCACCTCCCATCGCTTCTTTCGAGTATTGTTTTATACTACTTATTAATATTCAGTAAATCGTATTCTTAGCAATTTCAACGCTTACGTTGTGACACAAGTTTGTGTGATATCCTGAAATATTTACATATACTTATAACATTAATTGTATTTATCATTATAATTACTTTATCCCAATCATTTAAATGGTTATTTACAATTTGTGTATTTGTTTAACTCCTGTTTGAACGCAGCAGATTCCTTATTGTTTGCCCTTGGTTCGGCTTTTGTTTGTTGGTAAACTGTCACCCAGTTTAGACACAGCTAACAGCTGTCTTTGGCACCATCGTATGTTGTAATTATTCCTTATGTTGCGGTTACAGGAAGCCTTTTTTATTTCAGATAAAAAGACATGGTAACCGCCATAGACACCTCACAAATTAAGGTTTGTAACTAATTTTTGTATATTATTCAATAAAGAACCGTAATTTTAGACAAATAGTTATTTTGTTAACTTCGATTTGGAGCGTTCCTCATCTGCATGACTTGGACGCTTTGATAGACCTAACAGTGTATTTGTAAGTTCATAGACCTTGGCAGATGGTTGCAAAACTCGTAGTAATTTAAATTTCAAAAAGAAAACGGATATTTTTCTTGAACTTTTAGCGGATGCTAATTACTATAACAATTAAACGTCATGACTTTGTCTCATTAACTGATGGAATGGCAGTTTAAGATACTGACTTAAAACTGATATCTTAAACAGTCAACAATTATAAGTCAAGAGTTTGTACAGCTTAACGGTTTCGTGTAAAATCTATAACTTCAGTACTATTTTAATAAGATAGTTGAAACATGGGAACCATCCTATCAACTTTTTAATACTTGTTATGAATACGTTATAGTACTTTTTTATTAATTCTGCTTCTTAAACCCTCATGATTTTCATGAACAATCATCTTTGTTTCACAATAATATGGTAAGACAGTTAGCCGTTGTCCGTTAAATGAATGAAAACAACTTTTGTTCAGTAGTGATAAAAACTAAAAATTCACTTTCATTACAAAATGTGCAACTACTTTTCTTAGTAGAAATACCCATTAATTAGAAATATTATACTTCATATATATAATCCTAATTGTCTTATTTGTCAAATGCTTTAAAGTTATCATGAGTTATGAAATTACAAGTACTTCACTTGTTTTAAATAAACTTTGTTTTAGCAAACTCCGCCTGTAGCTCCTCCGGGGGCTACTGCCGGTCCCAAGCCCGGGTAAAGGTGGAGGGTTGGGCATGAGGTTAACGACCACACCCCGTAGAAAACCCACTCGCTAAAAAAACGCTAACCAGAAAAAATTAAGTTGTTTTAGCAGTGTAGACGGATTTTCATTAGTAGTAGAATCAAGGACACAAGTTATTTGCAATTCAGGTTTCATGAGTCGAATACATCTACATCCTAATGTTAATGTTCACATTTGGTGAAGTTTTATTAAAATTATGAACCAATCAATGCCAGACCAACACTGATCGGTTCACGATTTCAATGAAATTTAACCCCTATCAATTATTTACTTATAATTTTTCTAATATTCGCTTCCAATTATCTGAACACTTCTTATTACGTAATCTTATAATTTCTATGAATGTTATTTCAGTGTCTATATTTTTCTAATCATTGACCTATTTTCCTATTATGTAACATTGATTCAAGCCTTTTATTATTCTTATCACAACTAGTACACTCGTCATTACACTATCAATTTGTACTTTCTACTTATTATTAATTTTGATTATGTAATCTATTCCAGTGTTATCATTGACTCATAAACTGCCTTGATTGGTTTAATAATTTCGTATATGCATATAAATATTACTGTATATTAGAGTAAAGCCTGATGAGGATCTAATCGAAAACAATATTGTTCGCTTATATATGTTGTTCTAAACTCCATACCTCAAACTGAAAAGTTCACATTCGGATTCGAACCCACTGACGACTACTACAAATGGCAACGCGTTACTTAAAAAAACTCCTGATTCCATATACCCACTAACTTGTCCAATGGTTATAATGTATACATCATTATCAGTAACAGATTGAATTATTCCATTGTTAATATTACGGGGTGAATTTTGAGTTAGTTTGTAGTGCCGTGCTTCAATAATAGTTCATTTCGATAACCGTTACTATACCAATCTTAACGGTGTATAAAATCAGAAGGCAAAAGGAAGCGGCAACTACATTTTTATTGATGAATGATGCAGACCAGAAAGCTGTAAGCACATTAGCAAATGTAAGCGAGCGAAGCAAAGATGATGCATAGTGGGGATGGCGGGGGAAGCCAACTCGTTATGAGCAAGCATTACTCAATATTTATAATCAGACAAAAATGAATGACAGACATATGATGAATAAGATACGAAGTGTGCATACATATACGCTCATATAAAAAAGTAGTCAAGGTTAATAAGCGAATAATTAACAAGATCAAAATGTGACTCATAATGGATAGGCGAATTGGCTTGGCCAGTAGCTAGAATAAAGTATATGGGCTTAACATATAGACTGATACTACAAGTTTACCTGTTTTTACATCTTATATTCGATTTTAAGCGTGGGGCTTAGCTACTTGACAAAAAAAACACCATGAACTCTTTTCTCTCACTCCATTTATGTATAAATATACCTTATTCTTTGTAATTATGGCCTGAAATAATTTTAATTCTATACAAAGACTTGAATTTCAGCAATTCTAATCACATGTTATGAATGTGATATGAATAAGGAAAAGAAAACATCTCACAAGACAGATAGACTCAAATGGATTATAATTCACATGAAAGTGAAATACTCAGTTTAATATAATTGATTGAATCTCATTTTAGTACACTACCAAACATTTTGTAAAATGAAAGGGTATTCATCAGATTTTGTATTTAGGATGAATTAAATCACCCATATTATTAATGAGATAAAATTTAATTAAACAAGCTTAACATTATCAGCATAGATGACACACAAATAAAGAGTCAATGAATCACTGAGATGTTTCCCATATATACGGATTTTCATAATATATCTACAAAGATGAAAGTTAGAAAATTAATGTTGAAACTACCTTACGTTAATTTGTAAACGGAATGCTTATAATCTCTAATAAGTTTATATCGTTTGGATTACATTTGTAAGAACTAAATTGTATTGAAAAGGACCAGTTATAATGTGGTGTGGGTTACTGATATCCACATATGTAGTATTTGGTGATGGTCGGGCATTGAATGTATTTCAGTAGAAGATCGGTAAGGAGAGAACGAGAACGGCACGCCATTGGTACGAAAATGCATGAACAATTATAATCGGAGACTATGGACGGATATTAGCAGAAGGAACAGTCAAATTGAGACAATTGATTGTTATTTTGCAAATTAACTGTTCACTATATGGTTCTCATATTTTAATGAGATATTCTGTAATGTTGTTTTGAAATACATTCGATTGTCCTCACTCGTCTTCTTGTTCACTACAATAAGTCCTTTATCATTCTGGTAAAATAATTTTAACACTCTCGCTAGGACCAATTATAATAGTTTGATATTCACAAGAAAAATATGCTCTTCAGTCGTTTTTTCCCCCGGGTTATACTTGGTTCCTGGATTATTATTTTGACACGTTCATCTTTATTATTTAAAAATGATAACTCAAGTCTATCTATCCCTATTTCAGCTCTAAAAAAATGTTTTTTTTCATGCAACTTTCATTTTTACATTATTTTTCTTTAAATCATATGCGTGATAACCGATACTACAAAAAAATTGTAGTTTAATGGTGTACAATTTCAAATTAAAACTCCATTCATGTCCAAAAAGTAAAAATAACACATTTAGTATAGTACTATTAAATAAACAAAGTTACACAATGTAAATAAACATGCATTACAAACAACATCATTGTAATTCACTAAATAAATAGTTTCAAAATTATATTTACAATGATACGTGATAGATAATAACATATTATTGATTAATTAGTTCACATGTCTAAATTATACAACAGATCAGAATCTCTTAGTGAGTGTTTATAAACGAAATCCAACTGGTCGTAAAATTGGTTATCTATAAAATCTAAATTAATATTAACATTTTGATAATGTGTTGTTTAGATACAGGACAACCAGTATGTTGTTGAGTGTTCACTGAAAATACAATTTATACTTTTTAGTATGCTTACTTTGTAACCAGAAATACATTCGATTCAGTTATGAATCATTCAATCTGTTCTACTCTTTAACTTAAACAATATTTTTGAAATATTTCTGAAGGAATTTTAAACTCTTTTGTAATCTGAACATTGTAACAGAGTAACTTTCCACTAATATAGTTAACATTGTTAATTGTTTTAATCATTGAGATATTCCCATCATATTAAAAGCATAGTTATATGAATGAAGAATATTCTTTACAATTATTTATCAACTGATTCTAGAGTTATAAATCTAAATGAATGTTCCAAAAGAGACAATTAAATTTAAGTCACTTATAATACTTGAAATTAAAGTTAAAGATTGTCGGCGGAATAAAGTAATTTGTCATTGTTTGTTGGAAGTTCTAGTGCGAAATGTATACATAAATCGGTTGACAGGTCAACTGAAATAATGATATCATTGATAATATATATATATATATATATATATATATATATATATATATATATATATATATATATATATAGACTGATTAATGTTGAAATGACGAACGCGTAATGTTAATTTGCATTAGTTCATAGGCCTATTGAAATTGTGGGACTAATAATTAGAATAAATACAGATAATGTAGGGTGAGGAAAGTAATGATGTAATCACAAAAGTTTATCAAAAAAACTGTATAATATTATAATTAGTTTTGAGTTAAATAATTTCTATGAAGATTGGACAAAAAGAACGAACCGTATATCATTAGGTGTACCATATAGTATAGTAAGGTTATACTTGACTAAAGGTATTTTTAGAAAATTGTTTAGTAGGGATTAAAATATCGGGTTACCAAAGATGAAGCTAAATGTGAAATTTTAAGTGTGGAACGTAAATAATTTATTCTGGTTTTATATATTCACAAACTTAGGTACTTGTGACCAGTTGCTAGTATTACCGTCATACCACCTACATAAACATGTTACTTTCATTTTAGTTAAATGTCAGACAGAAATCAATTTTTTAAAGGCTCTGATTGTGAAGATTTATGTAAGTATAAAGTTACTAGATAGGGCCCGCCATATATAATTTACATACGCTAACTGATATATTTCAAAACCAACTAGTGTCGCATAGCCATTCAATACTGGAATTTTATTAATTCATTAACACTTAACTATTCAATATTCATTTGTCCGAGAAGATTCAGTATTTTTCTTTCAATTTCTTGTTGATTTTCTCTCAAAGTGAAGCATAATGACTAAAATCAACACATTTTTCGTGACTTTGAATTTGGATCTATTTTATTATTTACAGATCAAATAATGGACTATTATTTATTTCATATAATGAAGCTAGGGTCCATCTCATCTGACCCCGAAAATGTCACGACAGTTGAAAATGTAAGCATTTATATCGCATGAATAAGAACACGGAATATAAACAAACAATTATTTTAAACTAAACCTTCAGACGTTACTCTAATATAATAAATATACTTTTATTATATCCACATGAGAAAATTTGTATTTCTGACGTTTCGTGACTTAATGTAAGGCAATTCCTCAGAGTAAATAAATAACCCAATTAAATTAACATAAGTTGAAATAGTACTATTTAACTTGATGTCGTTTATTTGTTTACTCTGGAAAGGTGGTTTACATTAAGTCACGAAACGCTAAATTACAATTTCTCTGCTATTTGGGTTAAAACAAGAATATATTTTCTACTAACTCCCTACTCAATGTTCAATTTATTTGAAACTATCAAGTGTATGCAACCTTGGTATTGATACCTAGTAACCCTAATATATTGTAATATTTATATGCATATACGTAAAACATCACATCAGTCAAGGCAGTTTGATAATTGTGTTGCGTATTATGCAATTGATAAGAAGGAAATGACAATACAGTAACAAATGTAATATAGAATCGATAAAGGTCATAAGGACACCGTGATAAATTATATGTTTTAACATTCACATTAGGTTAAAGCTTATAAACATAAACTGATTCTCTACACAGACATCCTTTAAATGACTTTCAATAAAATTTACACCTCGTTTTGACCTACTTCAATTATTGAAATATGTTTTGGTATTTTGTGCGTGTTTTTATAATGCTTGAAAAAGTCCACTACTATACTTGTTATCTTAATATTGACTCTCATTTATCATCAAATGTGTAATTTGCACCACAGTTATGATTTACTAACGGAATGGTTGTGCTTTGCACTTACGCATACATAGCTTTAGTTGTATTTTTGAATTAAGCTCGAGGAAGACGTTTGAGGTAGAGTTGAAAAACAATGGCATTCGCTTAAATACACTATGAAACATTTTACCGTTTTAGAAGTCAAACTGGATTTCATGACAGCTACACACTCCAGTTCATCTAGTTTAAGTTTCAAAATGTTTGGGGTAGCCAACTTATATTTTGATGTAACCAAGAGCTACCAGAATCGCCGTTGATTTGGTAGTCTGGAAGTAATCGCGCAAATACAATATCAAATTATCCCAATATGCTAATAATAATATGATTAGTTAGCGCTCGAAAGGAAAAACAATATGTAAATAATAGTACTGAGTCACTAATCCAAATATAAATATACAGCACAACTTTAGTAAAAAACTATTCTTAACAGTTCATTGGGTTGACTTCTGCAAAGTTCTCTCGCCTGAATGATTTTTCTGATCAACCAACATGGAGGCTGACAGCTGAATAACACTTGGTCAAGCATATTCTCTTATATTATTCCTAATGTCATTTGAACATCTTCAAAGTATCAGACACTAGTCGTTGAACGACACCTTTTTGATATAAATGAGTTAATTAAAGTCACTTATTATAGCTTATTTACAGTATTCAGATAAAATGGTTCTGCTCAAAACTAAAAACAGATAATCAATTAATTATGTGCTAATCAGTGGTACTAAAACAATATTTACTTAGGTAGGACTATATTCATTTTAACAACTTTTCATATATTTCCTATATTATAATAAACCCCTACCGGGTTGGGATCCACGTGACTATCGTAACCAATGGTTGGAGACTCTAGGTGACATGGCTCAGAATCGATCACAATGGCGTAGGTGTATACACTCTTTATCTTCCCTTAAACCTTGAGATTAAAATTGCTTCATAACTTTCTTCCTTCCTATACTATATCCTTATATACAACCTATCTTTTATATATTACCACCACTAAACTAACTACTTCTATGAATTCGGTGTTCATCTTGTTGTGCTAACGAGGTATGACAACTTGGACCGATGCATAAATGTGCCTGGTTCTACGTTGTAGCTGACTGACTGACTGAAATTTAAAACACAATGTTGTATATTAACATAAATCTAATTTGCATATAATATATTTGAGAATGTTAATTTTAATGGAAAAGAAAATAAGTGAACAAAAGAAATGATAATGTACGGCACAATTTCCCTGAATGATAATAAAAATAACAAATAAAGAACTATAATGACATAAAAAATAAATAGAAAATCTGACAGACAGAAAAAATAATGATACAATGTATAATGTTGAGTCCATGGTAAAAAAGAATTTTATAAAATAAGCCAATATTAATATAAGTTTAGTAAAAAATAGAACACAACAGAAACAATTTGTAAAATGATGTATAATTTAATAGAATTAAAACGATATGATTTGTTTGTCACAAAACCAGATCAGCTGATAGTATATAAACATAGAGATTGAAAATAGAATATATATATATAATCAGATGTTTAGCTATCTTTTCTATATCATCAAACTCAAATTATTAAATCTTCCAATGCATTTAAACTTCCTGATAGTGTAGATTGAACAAATGATCTAATATTAGGGAATAAGATCAAAGAGAAAATTTTCTAAAGGATCATTTAATAAAGAAGAGAAATATTCTAGTAGAAAAATGTTTGTTTTAAAATACATAAATAGATGTTATTCGAAAGATAACTGAAATCATTAATATCATATTGTAATAAGTCTTGTGTCAAACATTTTTTTTAATATAACCATTACTCCGGGTAGAAACAATGCAGAAAATTAAAAAGCATTTCAAAAATGTACGATCATTTTTAACTGAGTTAGCTCAACTTCACAAATCCAGTAGCGATTGTTTAGACTGTCTAGACTATTGTGTCCACCTCTAACATTACTTATTCAGTGATTCACTCACACACTAGCAATACTGTAAAGTCATTTATGTTCAAAACTTCACACATAACCTACGCTTGACGATGAGGTGTGAATTACAGAATGTTTATAAAGTGTATCCTTTATAACAGTTGATGAAATTAGCTACACACTTTTCAATGAGATCAAATAAAGTAGGAGTTGGGACAGAGCAATTATGAAATATTATATTCCAAGGAATAGAATCTCTTAGTTTGGGACTTCAACTGATGTTTTTCAAAAGCAAATAGTCGCTAGTACACTTCCTAAGCAAATGATTTAAATAAAAAGTCTTCCCAGTTGGGACTCGGGGAACGTTTGAAATGTAATCTTGAGTTCATTTAAACTTACTGATTGTGAGTTCTAATGTTGTGATGTGATTTTCGAAATTTTTGAAACAAACCTAACAGATCTCAGTATAAGCTGGTAAGAACACTATTCAGTTAGAAAGTAGTTGTTAGATAGTGGAAAGCTGTATACCATGATTTACACAAACCGTAGTTATTTTGAAAGGTTATTGGGAATTTCCCAAAGTCTAAATGTAATTAACGACTGAAGTTCAAACGAAATGTGTACAGTTTACCTTTTAGGAAAAACATTTTCGCTTTTTCAATCGTACAATTGATATATGAGGCATAAACTACGGAGAATTACATCTCCGTCAATGAACTAGCTAGATTACTATGAAACAATATATACGATTTCCGAGTTGAAAATGCGTGAGTATTATACTAAACGGACAATAACTGCGTTTTACGTTTGAAATCGAATGTGATAAGATTACATTCAAGTTATTAAATCAAGCGCCCAAAAATGTGGCTTCCCTAATTCAAAGTACTTAAACCCTTCACTGTAACTAATGATAATTCATCTGAAACATGTTGTCGGTAGATGAACTAGATATCTCACTAGTTCATTCAATAATTACAACCGCCTACAGCTAACTTTACTTGACAGTGCTAAGAAAAATACATCATTTTAAATCCGAAATTTTACTTCTGTTTACAGCTTGCAGCAATATATTTACGTTGACATTAACATGTATTTTTTGGAAGTTGGCAGGGATCGTCAGTGTTTTCAGTTTTATGTGTTTTATAAATTCTTTTAGCTGTCAAATATTCCTTGCAAAATTCAGTACTGTCATTATTCCTTGACTAAAATATTATGTGTGTGCATAAGTTATTAGTTTATTGCGTTGCTTATTCTCATGTTAACAATGAACTCATATGCAACTTCATTTTGAGAATCAAACTCTTCAGTTATCAGCAAAAGAAATTAATTCTGTTAAGATACGTGTTAAATGAACTGATCAAATGGTGTTATTTCATATATCAAACATGCTTTACTCAATGTCTTAATTCAAGTTGTTCCAGGTCAAATATATTAAAAAACGCTAGCACAGTGGTGAATGCTACTTATGTTGACAGACATTATGTATGTATGTGTGTGTGTATGTGTGTATGTATGTATGTATGTATGTATGCATGTATGTATGCATGTATGTATGTATGTATGTATGTTTTCCACATTTTAAGAAAGAATTGTTATTTTGTACTAAATAAAAAATTAGTTGTTCCTACCTGAGTTTTAATTCACTAAAGTACTTACGTAATAATATCCGGAAGATCTGGTGCTGTGTGAATAAAATTATGTCGGTAACCGAGTTTACCTTCGTACGGCTTGAAGAATACTGAAGTACCATTAGTTGAAAGAATTTCAGCAAGCTGTAATTATTTGTTATTATTCATAAAAATGATAGTTCAACACAGAAAGATGCAGATCAATATCAATAAAGAATTGTTGTGATAAAGATAATTAACAAAACTTTCAAGACATTTAGCCTTGGAAACTCAGGTGAATATGGCAACAGAGACGTCGCTTTCGTTTAGTGACTTGACTTTTATTCCACAGATTCTTGAAACAATGTTTACCTGATGTCACCAGTAGTAGTTATTTTAAATGTCTGAAAATGCCTTGGTAAAGTCGAAGGTGTAAAGAGTTCTCTTGCACTCATGAAATGTAGTCAAATGACGAAGTGTTAATCGTCTGTTCACGGAAAACACTACCTCTGGCTTTACAAAAGACAGATGTTTATGCAAATATGAAAGGATAGAAATGAATTTTTAGTGTTCACGATGGATTTGTGTATATGAAAGGTTTATCTGGTGGGGAGTAGAATAATCTTGCTACCAAAATGTTAATGCATTATGTGCTGACACCAGGAATGATCAAAAAAGACCTGAAGATAGTCAATTAATGACATGAAACCATGGAAAGAAAGTTATATAGGACTAGCATCTATTGGCCTGTTACAACTTTCCAATTTTAATCCAAGAGATCGTCAATCTCAATGGTATGAGATGTTATCAGACATAGCTCAGAACTGAAGCTGAGGTTATTCCTTCCGTAGTTTTCTATTAGATTCTTTGCACATATAAAAGTAAACCTTACTGATAGAAAAAGCTCGTCTTGATTGTAGTATTGATTTAATTAGATGATTTATTTATTACTGTATTTATTTACTTATTGATCAGACGATTTTTCTCACTTTTTTTTTCTATTTACAATATTAAATTTCAACTTTGTCTAACATATTTTTTTCATACAATATAGTGTGAAATGTTTATATTATAAATGGCATAATATCAATACTGTTAACTACATTATTTTTTTACTGAATCATAATTAAAGCATTACAATCAGATCTTAGGTGGAATTTAACCTATTTCTTATACATACTGTTTTTGAGAGATTTCTTCAATTCGTGAATTATAATGACAGATAAAAGCTTAGATATAACAAACGAGATTCATACTCTACAATTATAAGAAAAACTGATGAAAACTTTTCATGATGACAAAAGAACCAATAACTTGGAGTCATGAAACCTTCGATCATAATTCAACTCTTCCTTAATTTATATCTTTCATCAAACCTCAAAATGAGAACTAACAAATTTCGTTAATGAATGATTTCAACAAAAAAATACATACATTGAGTGTCTAGCAACACTCGAGTAAACACAATCAAAACCCAGTGTAATTATTCAACATAATTTTTTTTTCCAAAAATCAACAAATAAATATGAATTCGCTAGGTAATTTATCAAATGTAATTGTTATAATAATTACTTTTTTTCCTAAAGTGAATGGTACAACAGCATCATCTTCAGCGTGTAATATGATTATTGGAATGGGACAATTTATTAGGCTAGAAAATATAAAACATAAAACTTTCAGTCATATATGTTATGATAAATATATGTCAGAAATGAAAGCTATCAAGTTTTATTTAATAGTTAATATGAAGTTTCGTATAGTTTTGCTTGCAGCCGCGTATGATGGTCATCCAATAACCATACACACTTCCATCTATGACCATTTTCTTTACAACAATATGCTTAAACCATAGTGATACTTTTGACTCCCCGATCACTGATTGATCACATCTAAACTAATTTATTGTTTTACTGCAGTGTTCGAAGAGGGGAGTTGGAAAACCCTAACTCCAAACCAATGGTGCACATGGACTCCAGGATCCTGAGAGAACAAATGGCGTATGAACCAACTATTAATCACCAGCTACCTTGGGACTGCGTCTCCTGACGTAGCTTCAGTACCTTGTGGATCAGACCTTTAGGTCGAAAGCTTCGGGTGTGGCCCCCTAAGAAAACCACCTACTTCGGTATGGGCACCCAGGCAGTATCACAGCCGGCACACAAATCAAGTGATATTTGTACGGCGCATATGTATTCGGTGCCCCTTTGTACCAATATTTATGAGTTCAAATAAATAAATAAAGCGGTCTCACAAAAATCAACGACAATGGTTTGGTGATTTTCTACAAACCATGATTTAATGTTTTAATTATAGAATGAAAGAGAATTCACGTGCGAATTCTTTCAATTAATGATTTACTGAAGACATATCTCGAAATAATAAGTACGTACAGTGAAAAATTCGATTCTATACTAACAAATTACAACTTTACCAAATCTGAAATTGAATGTGACTCAACAACGCAGTACAGATTAGAGTACTCAGTTTCGAGTTTAAACGTTTATAGTATAAGGTTTAACGGCAGTATACGATTGTTCAAACTGAAATTTGGACCTGCAATTTAATTAGTTGCAAGTCGAGTGTTGTAATTACTAAGTATTCTAATAATTTTGTAATAGTGAGTAAATTATATTTACCTAGTTGAACCGAATCTGACGCAAAAAATAAATGCTTATTTTGTAAATAAAAGTAAATAAACAAAATATTTCACAACTTTTGCAGAATTTCGAAAGTATACATATACCAAACACCAGTAAACAATATAAAGGAATATGAAACCATTTACGTAAAATCATATTGTGCCGATGTATTGATTGTCATTCGGAAAACTAAACCTATTATTACACATAAGCCTCAAGATCTCATAAATAATTACATCACAACCCACCAGATTTATAAATCCATATGCGTGCGTTAAAACATATACGTTGGGAGCAGTAACTGGACGATGTAATCAGGGGTGATTGAACTTGTACCTATATGACTTCACAACCAGTTATCACTAAATGCTCCGACAAATACGCGAATAAAATAATACTAGTCGATAGCAAAATACATTATTGAAACAGGTTATGAGGTCGTACTTTAACACAACTCTCAAGAATTTGTACGAAAGTTATCAAGGACGGAAACCTTAATCTTTAAGAAACTCAAGCCTCATTAGTATATGCAAAAATAATTTATTCTAATTATGAATCCATCTAGATTAATGCAGTAACTCTTTATTTTTCGCATGTTGCATTATTCTTTCTACTACTTCTTCCCAAATTATCACTGTATATTTGACCACACACAACTATGACACAAGGGTGAATACACGATGACGTAATGTGAAGGGATTAGTGTTATTACTTGCTGGTTCGAACTCAATCATGCTTTTGTTTGATCTTACTTTCTCGTGATTCAAGCCTTTCTTGATTAACGAAATAAAAGAAAGAGTATAGGTTAGAAAACAATACAATACAAATGAATGTGTTTGTGTACTTTTCCAAATCATAAATCACGTCACTATAATGTCTTTGTTTACTATCATAAATTGAGATAAACTTATGAATTGTTAAATCGACTTAACGTAAATTAAACTTTTCTATTGTTTTTTTATTTGAGTAAATTATCGTTATTTAACTTTAGTTCATTGATATTACGCTTATTTAGACCTGGAATTAAGTAATCACGCTATGAACAATGCTACCAAGGTAAAATACAATCTATGAAATATATGAGCAGTATCAAAATATGCATTGTATTCTACTGAGAAAAAAAAATTATATGACCTCGAAAATTACCGATTTGAACAAATTTAATTTCTTTTTCTTTTATAATTTTAGCGACATGATATGAAAACAAATTTAATTTATAATGAGAATTCTAATCGATCAATTTCTCATTCTACTTAGAAGCCAATAATAAACAAACGAATAGTAATAATAAAAAGGAAAGAAGATTATTTTACTAAATAATATATCACACAGTTCATTTTTAAAGCATTGATATACATAGTGAACAGAAGTAACCAGTAATAATTGTAAACGAAAATTAGTTTTAAAACCATAAGTCAAGATCACTTGTTTTTAAAATATTAGTCTTGATCAATCGTATGTTTGAAAGACAATTCAAGATTCTATATAGCATATACATATTTATTTATTTATCAGTAGTAAGAATAATAACTCCGCCTGTAGCTCTTCTAGAGTTACTGCCGGCCCCAAGCCCGGGTAAAGGAGGAGGGTTGGGCATGGGGTTAGCGACCCCATCCCGTAGAAAAGCTAACTCGCTAAAAAAACGCTAACCAGAAAAAATAATTCAAACCATTTAAACTCTGCCCTGGGAGTTGAAGGAAGAATTATGACGTCTCATGATGAAAGCCGAAATTCTTCGGAAGTCACGAGACCGATGCACCTTCTAACAACCAGAGCAACACTTTTTATAGGTACATGGAACGTCCGGACAATGTGGGAGACAGGAAAGACCAGCCAAATAGCAATGGAAATGAGGAGATACAACTTGGCAGTACTCGGAATCAGCGAAACCCATTGGACACAAACTGGACAACAAAGGCTAGGTACAGGAGAGATGCTGCTGTACTCCGGTCACGAAGGGGAAAATGCTCCACACACTCAGGGAGTTGCTCTAATGCTGTCGAAAGAAGCACGAAATGCACTTGTAGGATGGGAATCTCATGAACCCAGGATAATCAAAGCATCATTCAGAACAAAGAAGCAAGGGATCACAATGAACGTTATCCAATGTTATGTACCCACCAATGATAGCAACGACGATGATAAAGATCAGTTCTATGAAAGGCTGCAATCAATTATAGCAAAGTGCTCACGAAAGGACCTGACCATCCTGATGGGAGATCTAAATGCTAAAGTTGGAGTGGACAACACAGGATATGAAGATATAATTGGACGACATGGACTAGGAGAGAGAAATGAAAATGGGGAGAGACTTGCAAATCTATGTGCATTCAACAAACTGGTTATAGGTGGCAAAATATTCCCACACAAGCGCATACACAAAGCTACATGGATCTCACAGGACCACACCACAGAGAACCAGATTGACCACATCTGTATCAACAAAAAATTCCGAAGATCAATGGAAGATGTGAGAATCCGGAGAGAAGCTGACATAGCTTCAAATCACCACCTGGTTGTGGCCAAGATGAGACTGAAGCTAAAGAAACACTGGACAACTGAACAAACAGCACTACAAAGGTTCAATACAACCTTCCTTCGAGATATTGACAAGCTCCACGAATTCAAGATAACTCTCAACAACAGGTTCCAAGCTCTACAGGATCTACTGAATGAACAAGAAACTACTTTGGAGGACAACTGGAGAGGGATAAAAGAAGCACTAACTTCAACGTGTCAGGAGGTTCTTGGTCTTAAGAAGCATCATCACAAGGAATGGATCTCTATGGGAACCCTGGACAAAATTCAAGAAAGGAAGAACAAGAAACTAGCAATTAACAACAGCCGAACACGAGCAGAGAAAGTCAAAGCATAAGCAGACTACGCAGAAGCAAACAGGGAAGTGAAGAAAAGCATTAAAGCCGACAAGCAGAAATACATGGGAGAACTAGCAACGACGGCGGAAAAAGCTGCAAGAGAAGGGAATATGAGACAACTATATGATACAACGAAGAAATTGGCAGGAAGATATAGCAAACCAGAGAGACCAGTCAAGGACAAAGAAGGAAAGACAATCACTGAGATTCAAGAACAGAGGAAAAGATGGGCAGAATACTTCGAGGAACTGCTGAATAGACCAGCCCCATTGAATCCACCGAACATCGAAGCAGCCCACACTGACCTTCCAATAGGTGTCACTCCACCAGCGATCGAAGAAGTCAAAGATGGCCATCAGACAAATCAAAAGTGGGAAGGCGGCAGGACCTGACAATATACCAGCAGAAGCACTGAAGTCAGACATTGAATTAACTGCAAATATGCTTCACCTTCTATTCAAGAAGATTTGGGGAGAGGAGCAAGTGCCAATGGACTAGAAAGAAGGATATCTCATCAAGATACCAAAGAAAGGAGATCTGAGCCAATGTGAGAACTACAGAGGCATGAGTTTGTTATCAGTACCAGGGAAAGTTTTCAACAGAGTGCTGCTGAATCGGATGAAAGACGCAGTAGACGCCGAACTTAGGGATCATCAGGCTGGATTCCGTAAGGATCGGTCGTGCACAGACCAGATTGCGACACTACGGATCATCGTTGAACAATCAGTTGAGTGGAACTCATCACTATACGTCAACTTCATTGACTATGAGAAGGCGTTTGACAGCGTGGACAGGAGAACATTATGGAAACTTCTTCGACACTATGGAGTTCCTGAAAAGATTGTCAACATTATCCAAAACTCATACGATGGACTACAGTGCAAAGTCATGCATGGAGGACAGCTGACAGATGCATTTCCAGTAAGGACCGGAGTCAGACAAGGCTGTCTACTCTCCCCATTCCTCTTCCTTCTAGTGATTGATTGGATTATGAAGAATTCGACATCTGAAAGGAAATACGGGATACAATGGACATCTCAGAATCAATTAGATGATTTGGACTTCGCAGATGACCTAGCCCTCCTCTCTCATACACACGAACAAATGCAGATGAAGACAGCAAATGTAGCAGCAGCCTCCGCATCGATAGGCCTCCACATTCACAAAGGAAAAAGCAAGATTCTCAAATGCAACACGGAGAACACCAACCCAATCACACTTGATGGCGAAACTCTGGAAGAGGTGGAAACATTCAAGTACCTGGGAAGCATCGTTGATAAACAAGGAGGATCGGATGCAGATGTAAAGGCGAGGATTGGCAAAGCAAGGGCAGCATTTCTACAATTGAAGAACATATGGAACTCAAAACAACTCTCAACCAATTTCAAGGTCAGAATCTTTAATACGAACGTCAAGACAGTCAGTCGTACTGTATGGAGCTGAAACGTGGAGAACTACTACGGCCATCATCAGGAAGGTACAAGTATTTATAAACAGTTGTCTACGCAAAATACTCAACATCCATTAGCCGGATACTATCAGCAACAGCGTTTTATGGGAGAGGACAAACCAGCTTCCAGCTGAAGAGGAAATTAGGAAAAGACGTTGGAAGTGGATAGGACATACATTAAGCAAATCACCAATGTGCATCACGACTCAATCCCTAACTTGGAATCCGGAGGGGAAGCGGAAAAGAGGAAGACCAAGGAATACATTACGTCGGGAAATAGAAGCAGATATGAAAAGGATGAATAGCAATTGGAAAGAACTAGAAAGGAAGGCTCAGGACAGAGTTGGATGGAGAATGCTGGTGAGCGGCCTATGCTCCTCGACGAGGGGTAACAGGCGTAAGTAAGTAAGAATAATAAATAAAGTGAATAGTTGTAAGCAAAGATAGATTGTGGCTAGCCGTAGAATCCAGAACGCGCGTTTCGTCCTATTTGGGACTCGTCAGCTGAACGTACCTGCATCTCAGAGTTGATGTTCACTCTGGGACTCGAACCCAGTACCTTTCACTTCAAACTCCATTGCGTTAAACTTCACCCCATTGCACAAGCAAGTGGCTATCAGGAATCAGTGGCCGAGTGGATAACGCGATGGCGTTTGAAATGAAAGGTACTGGGTTCGAGTCTCCGAGTGTGCCTCACCTCTGAGATGCAGGTCCGTTCAGCTGTCGAGTCCCAAATAGGTCGTATCGCGCATCCTGGATTCCACTGTTTGCCACTATCCATCTTTGCTTACAATGCTTGTGAATTAAGGTTATATCGAGGCAATACGCACAGTATGCACAAATGCCAATAAGAGACTGACCAGTTGCAGTCCTAAACATCAATGGGAAGATTCAAACAAACAATACTAAATAAATTTAAAGTGACTAGTCGTTGTTAGAATATAGGTCCACTCTATTATTTCCATACATACATAGATCCCTCAAAACACTGAATTCCCTTGTGCTCTAACGGAAGATTAGAGAAACAATGAAATGAAGTCATGGTATAATCAATAAAATAGATCAATTATTTGTGTAATCTATTTTAAATACATATTGTCAAATATTATAGATAGTTTTAACATGATATTTACTTATCAAATGAGTTTATAGAATCAAGAGTAATGCAAGAACATGGAAAAAACTAACTGATTATGCTAAGCTTGAAATACTATGTCACTTAATTTCCTTCCATGATGATGTAAGTTTCGTGAGCGTATAATCTCAAGCCTTAAAATGTTTACTATTCTATAATTATCGATTTAAATAAGTAACATTTTATGAATGAAACATTCAATATATATGAAAAGGCATTAATGTTATTAAAAGAAGCATTGAAAGACGTGGTTTCAAGTAGCAATGTATCAGTTATTGTAAAGTTGGATACACGCCTTTCCTTAAATGAATTACAACAAATACTAAGCTAAATTGTGTCAAACTATGATACTGTAAACTTAGTAAGTGTATGTAGACAAAAAACAGCTCATTAAAGTAATGTAAGTCTATTGTCAATAATTATATATATATATATATATATATATATATATATATATATATATATATATATATATAACTTGTAAAAACTTCCAAAATGAAAGTAGGTCATATTTAACTTTAACTAGTACACCAATTAGCTATTTTCTGGTAAGATAGTATAAGGATGATACAAAAACAAGTACAATACAATCATTCGTTTGTACCAACAATATATAGGATCTTCTAAACATACGATATAAAGTGTCAGCAATTATTATTCCTCACGAAGCTGCAACCTAATTACGCATGTTAACGCTGATGGAGGAGTATGGAACGCCAACATTCTTCATCTAACTCTGTCCTGTGCAATCCTTTACAGTTTTTTCCAGTTGCTATTCATTCTTTTCGTGTCAGCTTCCAATTCCTGAAGGTGTGTTATTTGGTCTTCCTCCTTTCCGTTTCCCTTTAGGATTCCAAGTAAGTACTTGCCTCCTGATGCAGTTTGGTGATTTCCTTAATGCATGTCTGGTCCACTTCCAACGTCTTTTCCTAATTCCCTCTTCAGGTGGAACCTGGTTTGTTCTCTCCCATAGTAGGCTGTTGCTGATGGTATCCGGTCAGCGGATATTGAGTATCTTGTGTAGACAATTGTTTATAGATACTTGTACGTTCTTGATGATGGTTGTGGTAGTTCTCCAAGTTTCAGCCCCATATAGTAGAACTGTCTTGACGTTCGTATTCAAGATTCTCACTTTGATATTGATTGACAGTTGTTTTAGGTTTTATTTTCTTCAACTGTAGGAATGTGGCTCTTGCTTTGCCAATCCTCACCTTTACGTTTGCATTAGATCCTCCTTTTTCATCTCCGTGTTGTGTTTGAGGATCTTGCCTTTTCCCTAGTATATGTTGAGTCCCACTGATGCTCAGGCTTCTGCTACACTAGTTGTCTTAATTTGCATTTGTTCGTGTGTATGGGATAGAAGAGCTAGGTCACCTGTGAAGTCCAAATCGTCTAGTTGCGTCCAAGCTGTCTGTGCACGACCGATCCTTACGGAATCCGGCCTGTTGATCTCGAAGCTGGACGTCTACTGAATCATTCATCTGGTTCAGCAACACTATGTTGAAAACCTTTCCTGATACCAATAGTAGTATGATACCTCTACAGTTCTCACATTTCCTCAGATCTCCTTTCTTTGATATCTCGATGAGGTATTCTTCTTTCCAGTCTGTCAGCACTTGTTCTTCCTCCCAAATATTCCTGAAGAGAACATGGAGCATGTTTGTAGTTACTTCTATTTCTGACTTCAGTACCTTAGCTGGTATATTGTCAGGTCCTGCTGATTTCCCATTCCTCATTTTTCTGAAAACTGGTCATCCTGATTTCTTCGATCGTATGTAGAGTGACATCTATAGGAAGGTCTGTGTGTGCTGCTTGAATATCTGGTGGATTCAATGAAGCTGGTCTATCTAAGAGTTCCTCAAAGTGTTCTACCCATCCGTTCCTCTGTTCTTGGGTTTCAGTGATTGGATAGCCATCTTTGTCCTAAACTGGTCTCTCTAGTTTACTATGTTTCCCTGTCAGTTTCTTTGTCGTGTCATATAGTTGTTTCATACTTTCGTCTATTGCAGCTTTTTCGCTATCTTTGCTGGGTCTTCCACATATTACTGCTTGTCGGCTCTAATGATCCTCTTCACTTGCCTGTTTGCTTCTGTGTATTCAGTTTGTGCCTTGGCTGTTGTTGATCGCCGTGTTCTCCTTCTTCCTTTCTTGAATCTTGATCAGGGCTTCCACAGAGACCCATTCTTTATGGTAATACTTCTTGCGGGTCAGAACCTCCTGACATGTTGAATTCAGAGCTATTTTGATCCCTTTTCAGTCGTCCACCATAGTAGTTCCCTCTTCTTTCAGTAGATCCTGTAAGGCTTGGAACTTGTTGTTTACAGTTATCTTGAATTCGTTGAGTTTGTTAGTATCTCGAAGGAATGCCATAATTGAACCTTTGTCATCCTGTTTCTCTAGTTGTCCAGCGCTTCTTTAGTTTCATTTTGATCTTGAAGCTGCACCTACGTGTATTATTTTATGCTGCATGAGTAAAAAAGCTCACTCAGAAAATTCATTATATTCAAATCAGCAATAATAGAACAATAATCATTTCAAGGCTTGATATTATTTGTTCACAAAACTTGCATCATCATGGAATTTAATTAAGCAACAAAGTATTCCAAGTATTCCAGCGTGACAATCCATTAGTTCCACTTGTTTCAGTTATCTAATTGACTTTTATGTTCTTTAACATATAACTATCTTTAAATAGTTGATATGTGCTTAGACAGTTTGAAGTATATTGCTCTAATACATCATATTGGTTATGATAAACTATATGTTACCAAGACAAAATACCTTGAATCAAGTTGTCAAATATTTGAATAATAAAAAAACAAAATGATGTCAAAATGAAATGTTTCATCATTTTATTTTGGATTATTTTTAAATGACTTACTTTGATTGGGTATTAAATGATAATTTCACTTTGTTCATAGCAGATACTAATCGTCCTTGTAAAATTGGCATTAATCGATAAGGCTATAAATAATAAAATAAATTATAATTGTAAAGCAAAAAATAGTTAATAATTAGTCGATGTAATTTTGAAATTATTATCTTTGCTTAATTTGATAATTATATATTTTCATAGTTGAAATCCTGAGTCAATTGAAGCTAGACCACCATCGAAAACCTGGAAGCACTGGACGGCCGTTTCGTCCTATTATGGGACTCCTCAGCAGTGCGCATCCACGGTCCCGCACCCGCGAGATTCGAACCCAGGACCTATCAGCTTCGCGCCGGAGCACTTAACCGATAGACCACTGAGCCGGCATCCAACGGTGTGAATGTCTAACTTCAACTGATCCACGAAGTTATATATTTCATTATTGTAATTTATTTATATTATAACTTTGTAATTAGACTCCCAATTTAACTAATCACAATTAAACAAGTACCATCCAATAAGATGAAAATATAAGTCAGTCAGTAAAGTGTAGATATGACAAATACAATCTACAGATGAAAGCAGAACTGAAGAACAATTCCTCACGGAATTAGTACTTTAACAAAATATTTTCACATATATACGATTGTATAGCTTGATAATGAATTCGTTGAAAAGAGATCCCTTCGCTGAACTTCGTGTTTTTAACTAATTATTAATTTTCTCATTGAAAAAAAGCTAGGAACAAATATGAAAGAATTTTAGCGAAATGTTCACCAGAATGGTTTGATTTGGTAATGAATTCCACGTTGATAGTTCTTTTTATTCTTCATCACGAGTATTTCATGTGAGTATCAATTGTTATAAGTGAGCAAATTCTAATAATTATTAAAATATACCTCTATTAACTACTATTGATAACAATGTGACGAGAAGAAAAAGATATAAATATCATGAAGCATGTCTCACAGTCTTTTTTTCTTTAGACCAACTGAATTATACAGATTTCGTCTCATGTGCTTATTGTATATTCAAAGATAAATGTAAAAGTATATGAAAAGACCATAGTATTTATTTAGTTACACAGAAATAATATACACAATGCTTAGTTAATAATATGAAGGTAATTTCAATTGAAATGTATATTTACCTTCATAAATATTCTGTGATGTATCACATCAGTTAAGCATGTAAATGGGGCATCAAGAATAATACCTTTTGGAAGACGAATATTTGCTAAAGAATCATGCTCTTTATTGAAATGATCCATAAGACATCCGACAACCCTATCAATAGAAAACATGCACAAAACAAATCTATCATCGAATTGTGCAATTATTAGACTGTAAACGTAATGTTAGATTCATTTGCCTTTTATACAGTTGGCACTATTGTTTTAGATTCAAACTGAAATGGAACTTAATCGAATCGATAAGAATTGCAATTTGAGATAAAGTAGCAAGGTAAATATACATAATGCTCTGTATACTATAAAAATTATTTTTATTTTATTACATCTATAGGTTTAAAGGTTAAATTTTCCCAGACTGTCAAGTTGTTAACCATCCTCTACATTTAATATTACTATCTATATCAAGCTGATCATGCCTGTAAACTAAAATGAATTCGGTAATCATTATTTTCACAATAGATATTATCATAATTATTATCTTCATTACAGCACTAAATAAACGAGCAAAGTGTTATATGAATACCATCATTAGTTAATTTTACTCTTCTTCTTCGTCATTAATCATCAAAGGTTGTTTAAAGCATAAAGTTCAGACGGCCAAGTCAAGGGACATTTGTTTTTTAGAGAATCGCCTTCAACCGTCTGACCTCGAGGTCTAATCGACAAGACGAAGGAGAAATAATAAGGGATGGTATCCAGTGTTTAAAATGTGTTTGTGTGTTATTCGTTCTGAAATCCAGGAACCCAATCAAATTATTGGTTTTAAATGCATATTTCCCAACTTTCTTAGATGAAAACTTATATCCGAGCGAATAATAGATGAATGGTAACTTCAGGAATTATTTATGAACTATCATATATAAATATATATATACTCTTATTGTACAATTATCAAATATAACTAGATTATAGTTATTTATCTTTCTTTCATCATAAGCTTTTGTTTGACCCATTAACTACTATTATACGATTTACTATTCTTGATTTATTCCCAATCTATTATTTACAATCTCCTATATCACAAGCGCTTTTGGCTTGATTTTTTATAATTGTTATTTTTCATTTTACTGTGTAGTGCGGTCTGATCTGCTTGTATATAAACTACTTATGTTTGACACTATAATATTCATACAGTGGACAGTGATTACTGTGCCCTGAACTCAATGGACAGAGAAAGAAGAGAAGCTATTGTATCGAAGACCAATCAGGATTTAGAGTTGACTCAACGCTACTAGTGCTGGTTGGTATGTCACTGGTTAGCTAAAGGACAAAGTCGTAGAAATCGATATTAAGGTTGGTTGTCTTATTACGTAATGTTGGACGGGCCCGTAAGTCATAACCAAAACTAAATATCCACCAAACTATCTAAAGCATCAAATATCCTTTTTACCCTTGAAGTACCGGAAAAAGCCACCACAATATAAGGGTAGTAAGAAAAAGATCCTTGGAAAAGGTTACAAAGGCAGGGCAGAATAAAGGTATTTCGAGAGGAATAGTGGACTCTATCCGTCCTCAACTGCGCCAGGCCACTTGTGAGGAGATATGCACAATCATTTTTTTACTGCATGGCAAAAAAAATTTATACGAGATTAAAATCTTTCATTACAAGCAGCTGATGGTGAACACGAAAAATGCTTCTTACCCAGTACCAAGTGAATGACCCCAAAAGAAAATCGGCGCTGAAGGAAACCGTTTACAAACAAATTGAACAACTGTTAAACTATCCAGTAGACAGTCATTTTCTCCAGTTAATGACCCAGTTGAGTCGCCATAACCTTAAATCAACACAATTCAATAATTGAAATTATTTAAAATATTCTGTAATCATACCACATATATCGGTATGCCAATTATCAATATTTAAAGGTAACAGAAAACACTGCATAATTAGCCGTAATTGTGAATAAGTCCCCATTGCATAAATATTATGATAGATATATGGTGTAGAAAAATAGGTTGTAAGAGTAAATTCCACTCACCTTTATTAAATTACCGGATCTACCTAACTTTACGTTTCCTTCAACATGCTGAGTCACATGAACCCATTAGTTTTAAGAATCTTTTCTGGACAATAAATCGCTTTTCTTCCATATTCACTAGAAGCTATTATGTGAGTGAAGAACAGCAATCGTACAAAAATAGCATATTTCAAATGTGGATATATTTCTAAATCACTTCCATTGGTAATTTTTAAAGTAATTCGGTCGTTATGTTAATCGATCATGAAGATAAGTTATATTAATCCAACAGTCATAGTCCTCGATACACTGAGATGTAAAACTACCAAACCCCGCAAACAACCTTGCATGACCAATACTATAATATCCTTAATATGTAATTTCGATGTAGTATCTTTAAAACAACTATTAGTCCACAAAAAATGTGGGACATTAATATCAACGTGGGGAGCAGTGATTCATTGGTTGAAGAACTTGGCTTCTTATGAACCCACCTATTTCGGTAGAATCAACAGACCTTAACTAAAGAGTATGACACGAAAACTGGGCTAGATTATTGAGCTTAATAAGATTGATAGATTTAGATCCTAATGGTGTAGCATAACTGACTTACACGACAGTAAATGATTGACAGGCTACATAGGAAATCTGATACAGAAGATTATCATAAACGAAACATCAACTATAAGACATGCAACTCTCAACTTTTAAGCATAATCCACCTTAGATAGAAATTTCTTAATGGCTTTCAAGAAAACGATTAATCCCCATGTGTATTTCAAACAATAAATAATTTTATACTTATTTGAGTAGATACCTCTGAACAAATGCTAGGAAAGCTAACCCCACTGGGATTACAACTCGTTGAAAGAGTGAAATAAATAAAATTTAGGCTATGTATGATAAATTTATGATCCTTCGGTTGAAACTGTTGCTAGTATAATCGTAAGGCAACCTAATATAATAGGACACACAACATTCAAAAGAAATGGGTCGTTTTTCCTGGCTGTCTGCTTGTTACACCGAAAAATATCAATGAAATAGTTTACAATATCATGAATGGAACGAGTATTTGTGAATGTCAGCTAATTTTCTTCGACAAAAATTTCAAAGCAGCTCAGTGTTTAATCGAGCTAAATTACACTTATATAGATAAGTATTCCATCTTATAAGTTACAGAAAAACGTTATGAAATCCAAGTTGAATTCATGACCTAAATGGTGATTATTCATCACTAACTACCATTTAATAGATAATGAGAAATATCTTTAACAAAAATTTTACGATATGTACATAACTTAACACTACAGTTTCAAAAGCCAACTTCCTAAACAAATGTATTTATCGTTAATATTTAACGGCAAAACAACCGGTTAAAATTTCATCTTTTTTACAAAACGAATTTATGGTTAACACCATGTTAACTGCACTATAACAGTAACTACAAAAACGGAATGGGAAATATAGTAAAGATACTATATATATAGAAAGAGGTTTAACTCGGTAATTTCTGAGATAATTTTACCCACAGATTTAAAGCAATAGGTTAAGAATAAGATAACATTGTGCATTACACAAAGAAAAGTGACCTTAAGCATACGTATTAAGAAACGAGAAATGTGAGACTTTGGTAGCTATTATTTAATGAATCAGTCTTCATATTTTAATTAACACTCTATTAAAAACAGTAGCTTTATAGTATTTTTATATAGTTCCATTTGTCAACCTTAGGTTGATTCATCAATTTCTGTTGTTTTTTTATGAATGAATTCATAAGTCAATTGAAGCTAGACCACCAAGGAAAACCTGGAAGCACTGGATGGCCGTTTCGTCCTACTGTGAGACTCCTCAGCAGTGCGCATCCACGATTCCACCTCACGTGATTCGAACTTAGGACTGTCATAACACACTGTCAATACAGCACTTATTATGTAATAATATCTTGTTTATGAAAATTAACATTTCTAAAGTTAGTATGCGTAAAAGTGATCATATATTGTACATTCATTTAATAAAACTAAAACATATTTCTTACTGAATTGTGCGTTCAGCTTGCATAGCCTACGTTTTGTTTGTGAGATGTTTAGTATTTATTATATTTCGAATATTATTACAGTAAATCCTAACTTTATGTTACAAGTAACAACTGTTTAAAGTGTAAATTTATTCATATATTTATAAATCAGTTTAACCAAACAGTTCAAATATTATAACTAACTGGGTGAATTTTGACATATAACTTATGATTTTTGACTTAGAAATCACCAAACTTATTTTAGTTATCACAAATAATATAATCCAAGTAGATATAACACTGTAAAACAAGATAATGCCTAATCATAATAAAACGAAATTACTGAAATTCGAATGATGTGTACTGTGTGGGAAATAAATTTGCAGGGTATGAAACTGTATTTCGGTGTACTCTTGTCACCCTTATCCTCAAACAAATCAAAAACGTAGTTCTAATCGTCTGATGAAAAACCTACTTTCTGATTAATACAATACCGTCAGCTTCAATGGAGTAACATTTCATAAATCTTGTTACTGTATTAATGTTATTTCACATGACGATATCAAACAGTTAGACGGATAATATGTCTCAAGAGATGTTTGTTGGCGTTGGATTCCAACAGAGGAAGATTTTCGAGACAATGAACGGTATATGGGAATCAAACTTTCTGTCAATTTATTATCTGGGACAGTCATTGTAAACAGAATGGTCTGTATATTAAATGCAGCATGAAAGAACATAGACAGATGTTAACAATATCTTCATTTACATGGCGTTTCTCTAAACATCCTATATGTAATAAATTAGGGAAGCTATTGGTTGGTCCATCGTTCAATCGTCTGACCGAAGATCAAATGAAGAGCATTCGCCCTTTACTGATGTCTGTAGCTCCAGTCTTTGTTATAATAGACTCTGTTTACGAAGCGTATGGAAAGCAAATCATAGTACAGGATATTTGCAGTGTGTTTTGCCATGTGTCTAAACAACCAAAACTTCCAGGATTGTTTAGTTGTTCTCAAAATTTCAAATTAATAATTAATATTGAAACCTTTGTGGCACATATCGCCCAGATGACAGGCAAAGCACAGATGTAGCGTGACGAAACACGATTGTCAACAGTAGCACTATAAGGGATTGTTAAAAAGTAGCTTAATCTTTAGTCTGAAATATTTTTATTAGGGAATATTCACATCATCATTAATTCTGAATGAAACATTTATTTGCATATAAATATGGATGTACGTTAGTATTGAAAATACCACTTGCTGAATAAATTAATGATATACCTTTCATGATTTTCGTTAACGAATGGAAATCCATAACAAGTGGCTGATAATATGATTTTGAAATAGAGGTTAAGATTAACTTTCCTTTCATAAACTCCTGATCTAAATTATCACTTATAAAACAATCGCATTTACATTGAAACCCCAATTCGGTCAAGTATTATGTTGTAAACAAAACTTATCGTTATGCTGGAATTCCTGATATAAAACTTACAAACTTTGGTCTAATAGTAAATTTTGATTGCGCTAACACCTTGCTGGAAAACTTGATAGGATAAAACTAATAAAATTTGCCGGTTTCGACATCAGAATAAAACACTTACTTACTTACGCCTGTTACTCCCAATGGAACAGGCCACCAACTAGCAATCTCTAACCCACTCTGTCCTGGGCCTTCATTTCTAGTTCTATTCAATTTTTTTCCATTCGTTTCATGTTGTTTCCGTTTCTCGGCGTAATGTGTTCTTTGGTCTTCCTCTTCTCCTTTGGCCT